>NC_068352.1:4685721-4896347 GCF_014633365.1 Diospyros lotus | reverse complement strand
AGTATGTAATAAAAAATATATTATATACAAATTTTTATATTATAAAAATTATAATAATTTTATTTTATATGAGATGTGTCATAGACAAAAACTCATTAAAAGATAAAAAAAAGTCCAAAAGCCTAAATTACTTAAAATATAAATTTTTTTACTAAAAGATAAAAAAATCCGAATTCAAAAATACATCAGAGAGTTTTGCGAAAAAATTAGATATTATCTATAAAAATCCTTCTTGTGGTGACACCAAATTGAAAATGCCATCGTGTAAGACTATTAATTTATTGAAATATTAAATAGAGTTTAATAATCTAAATCACATTCATCGATATAAATTAAAAAAATATAAAATATAAAAAATATTTTATATTATATTTATTAAATTTATAAATATTAAAGATAAAAAAAAACTCATATACCACTAATACATTCTAAAAAAATTAGTAAACGATCGAATAAAGATCTTAAAATATTTTTTTATTTTTATCTTGATTATTTCATATTTTAATTTAAAAAAATTATAATTTTATTTTAATATAATTTTATCTTATTCATTTTAATAAATGTTATCTTAGAGTGACATTGCTACAATAATTATAAGCATTGGTAGCGCGTGTCGTGCGAAAATAAAAAGATATATATTAATAAAAAAAATAATACCTACCAACTCTTATTAAGAACAAAAATATATATAAATAAACCTTCCATTAACATTGCGCTCTCTTAGTCCCACTTCCCTTAGTCCCCTTCACAGGACTTTGCCCTAAATTTAAAATTTTTCCTTGCTCAGCACACCATCTCCAAGTGCTTGTAGGGTCCCCAGCCCAAAATTTCCCCAAAATACATATATAAAACATATATATATATATATATGTGCGTGCCTACTAGTGTTTGCCATTTTTGCTTTATTGACTCCTAATTGGTTTTTGTTATGTAAAAGGTGGATGTGATGGGGATATAGAAATCTCCTTTAAATATGATCATAAAAAATTTTTATTATTAAAAAATATCAAATTTAAGTTATAGTTACTGTCAAAAAGATAAGGTGGTCATTTTGTGCCATCAACACGTATAGTAGTTATCCTAGGGCTCAGCCCGAGTGACTCTATCGCTTTCGTAGAGGTACTGCAAGTGCAGATATTCTCAAATTTAAAATTAAGGGAGCTCGGGTCCTGATTTACCCCCCTCCCATGATGAGGCCGCCAAAATAGGGGCGTTTGTCCTGGACATTACCGAAAAGGCCCCAAATTCAATATCCTTAGGAGAATCTATTTTCCATAAATGGATTTGATAGTTAAGATTCAATCCCTTAAACCAGAAAACGTACAAATATTAAATGAATGCTCTAATTTTCTTGTAATTTTCAATGTGACATTTAAATTAGTTATTTGTAATTTTTACTTTAATCCAACTTCCATATTGAAGTCCATCTAATCCAATTTATTAAGAATGTGAAGAAAATTAATTACATTTTAGTATTTATACTAAAAATTATTAAAAATGAGAGTGAATTTAACTTTTATTATTTTTTGGTTGATATTTAATTTGAACAATGAATCATATATTTAATGATTTTCTTTTTTATATTTTTTTGTTTCAAGATTTTAGCATTTGCCCAATTAGAAAGCAATTTATTCAATTTATTTTTTAAATGTAGTGATAATATGAAAATCAGCCACCAAATTATTTATAGATTATGACACAATAGTTAGTCATGAATTAATGTTGAACGTCATTGGAGAATTGGGCCTTGGGTAGCCAAAGGGTTAGAACTCCACGAAACACTCTTGGAATCGCTTATGGATATTCAAGTCATTAATATAATTGATGAAAATATTGTTTTAAAAATCAGGCCGAATTGGTCAATCGGATCAGTTTAACTGGGAATCAATGGCCTATTCGGTTCAATTTGACTTAAAAAATCAAATTTCTTTCAACTCGATTAAAACCGGTCAAAATCCGGTCGAACTGGTGAACTGGGAATCGGGTTGACCCTGATTTTTTTCACCCTCTCACTTATTTTTAAATTTTTAATTCTTAATTAATTCTTTGATAACATATATAACAATTATATATAAAATATTAGTTGTACATTAGTTAATAATAGCATTTCTCATAATAATATATAAAATATTAGTATTTCAAATATATATTTAATATATATATATTATTTAAATATAAAATATATATATGGCATCATCCGGTCTAACCACTCCGATTTAATCAATCGGACTAACTGACCCGTGATCTATGATCTAATTAATAAATTGGCTCGCTTTCCAGTCAAATTTGTAAAACATTGGATGAAAAGTAAAGAAAACAAAGAAAAAATGATAATAGAAGAGTTACTGATGTCAAGAGATTCTCGCTCTTGAGATATGAGCCACGAGAGATAAATATCATATATAAATTATGAGACTACAAATCAAAATTATGTAAAATTAACTATTTGAAATAAATTGTTTGAAAACAAATGTGTCTGAATTAAAGCGTCTCTGTAGGCCACCGTGGGCCTTCTTTTATAGACCGACTTGATACATAGGACTTGTATTTATTGAATAATAATATAAATAAGGGAAATTTTATTGGCTGTCCGAAAAATTATTCTACACAACCCGCGTCCCATCAAATTTTCTAAAAATTGTAAAGTACTTATTTTACCCCACAATCAATCCTCTCCTCCGATCACCTCTCGTCGCCACCATCGTCTCGCATCTCTTTCTCTCTCCCGCATTATATACACACACAAACACATACAACCATTCAACCAGCACACACATATACATATATATATATATAGAGCATGGTTGCGACCATGCAACCAGCAACTGCACACACACACACAAACTAGCAAGCATACGCGCGCGCACATATATATATATATATATATATACACACACAACATGGCCGCGACCATGGCAGTCGTGGTTATGAAACCCAACACACACACTCCCATATATGTATATATATATATACACAAATACACATATATATACACACACACTCACACACACCTATATATATATATACACACACTCACACACACAAAAGCATGGCTGCGGCCATAGCAGCCGCGGCCATGAAAACCTCTCACCTCGTGGTGTGGGAGTTTCAGCAACTCTCGTACCACGAGGTGCGGAGATTTCAGCAAGCCCCGCATTGCGAGATGTCAGGAATGCCGGCACTGCAAGGTGCGAAGATTTGAGAAAAATCCACACCTTGCGATGCAGAGGTTGCAGGATCCTTCGCACTGCGAGGTGCGGAGACTGAGAAACGTCCGCACCTCGCGGTGCGGAGGTCCGTGGCCGCGGCTGGATTACAGAACTAATAATGGAAAGCTGGATTCATCTGTTTGGTAGGAAAGAAAAATAATAATTATAGGATGCATATGAAACAAAACACAAAAGCTACGGCTTGCTGTGCTCGTTCTGCTCATATTTAATTATTTCAGAAATAATTTTTTGTTTTTTAACCGTACGTGTTGTTTTGGAGCAGTTCTACAAAGTATATATTAATGCGTCTCCACGTCCAATCAAAGGTTCATCTGCGCATAATAAATTTTTAAACTGGCTGGTTAGTTATACTTTTTTCTTTTTTTTTTTTTACTCTTATTTCTATTTGTTATAAAATAAAGAATTTATAATGTATATATATATGCACACACTGGGTCGGTCATGGCCGACCCACTCTCTCTCTCCCCACGAGGTGGGTCGGTTTCCACGACCATGAAATTGTATGTGTATATATATATATATGATATATGTGTGTATATGTGTATATAGTGTAAGAGAAAAATAGAGATGTGAGGTGGTGGTCGGAGGAGGTAGGAGGCTGGGATTAAAATGAGAATTTAAAAATTAATACATAATTTTGCATGAAACAGGTTGTGAAGAGTAATTTGTCGGGCTACCAATAGAATTTCCTTATAAATAATCATAATCTCATCAAAAGTCAACTTTATTTAGAAATAAAATATGTTAGAAAATATCTCGCGGCATAATTATCCACTAATATCGACTGTATCTCTACATAAATCGCTAACTGAGTTTGACTAAAATTGTGAGCTCCATTAACTTGCCAAGTGATCTAAATAAAAAAATAATTTTATATAACTATATATCATATGGGTCATTTGATTTTACTATATCATTTTCAATTTTTTTGATTTTACCATATAGCTACATAATTATCTAATAGAATATACAATTTTTATCACTTTATCTTTATTTAAAATTTTAGAAAACAACATTATATAAATTATATTTAATTTTTTAAAAAATAAATAAATACAAACACGAGAAATAAAATGGGAACCCCTATGGTGTCAAGGATATCAATGCCTAATAGGGTTTTATACATCCTATTGTACATCAAATCTTTTTTATATTTATATTATGTAATACACTTTGTATATTATATAAAATACCTTCCATGTCATTTGGTACCATAAAATTTTTTGAATAGTTATTGTAAATAAAAGGGTGAAGGCATAAATACACTCTTATACTTTATCAAAAAGGTATTGTGTCACTCCAAATTTTTAAAATATCTCGTTAAATACATGTAGTTCAAAACGATGAAACTATTAAGTATCTCAACAAATAATAATTAGGGAGAATGGTGGAAGTGAAATGCACTCATGAGGGTTTTAGGTTTACTCTTTTTTTTTTCCCCATTTTTCTATTATTTTCCTGTACTCTACAAATTATCCAATCAACCATTCTCGCTCGTCGTTCCTTTCATCGTCCTTGTCATCATTTCCATTTTCATCGAGCTTGTCGTAGTTCCTATACCAGAATGTCAAAATTTGTTGTGCCTGTCATCGAACTAATCGAGCCCATCGTTGAGGCCATCATCATTCAGTTCTCGTCATTGTTCCCGACAACCATTCCTTGTTATAGTAGATCGATTATAGGTGTGTGTATATATAAGTATGTATATAGATTCGTTGTTGCTCCAATCGATCCCATAAATTTATTATTGCTCTGATCGATTAAACCCATTATTGTTCCAATTGATTAATTATATATATATGCACCTATATATATATAAAAACCCACTACAACAATGGCCATACTCACTAATGTGTTCTCACTAATTTTGTTAAATTATTTAATAGTTCTACTTTTTTAAAGTAAATGAGTCTAATATGACCTTTTTTTAAAAATAAAATAAAATATTGTCATAATACTTTTTTTGATAAAGTACAAGAGTACATTTATATGGCCCTTGGGGCATAGATCGGGTGGTTGAATAAACAATATAGCGATGTCTATCTGATGGGTTACCAGTTCAATCATCGCCCTTTACAAAAATCAAATACCTAACCTATAATTTACCTCTCATGATATAATCGATAGCACGAATACTAGGGGTCGTGCAAAGACGATGATCCCAAGAGTACATTTATATGCCCTCAAGGCATGGCGTAAGTGGTAAAAGCTCTTAAGTTTTCTTAGGAGTGGCGGAGAATTAACTCTTGGCGGAGATATAAATGCCCCATTTGATGAGGACTGACTGCGTGTCCGCTTGAGAGTGTATAAACTTGCGACCGCATTCGATTTACTCGGAAGTCTAACCAAGAGAGAAGACTAATCCCCTCCAGAACTAGGCGGGTTAGGCCCGAACACCTGAGTTATAAAAAAATAATAATAATAATGCATTTATATATTCATCCTAAATAAAAATGTTATATGGACATTACATTTTGATATTTTATTTTATGACACTCAACATTAATGGTAATTATTTATTAATCAATGAGAGAACTAATATATTATCCACATCGAGCAACCTTATGCAACCCCACCACCCAATCCTCTCCTCCCAAAAAAAAAAAAAAATTCACCTCCTTCCTCGAGTACAGGCCAGCCACACCCCCTCAAAAAAAAAAAAAATATCCCCCCATATATATATATATGAAAATAATTATATATATTTTAAATATTATTATAAATTATTATTTAAATACATTATTAGTTCTTCTATGTTCAATTAGAATTATAATTATAACCATAATTAATAATTTATTTACTTTTTTAATCATAATATAATTTATACTTATTTTATATTTTTTAATCGTGTTTATCATATAATGGTATAACTGAATCGATCAAATTATTCAGGAGCTTGACATGATTTAATTGCGGGGTGAAGTAGAGGGTTTAATTAAAAGAGAGTTTTAAGTCTGTTATTGTCTAGCCTACATCATTGTCAGACAACATAAATAGTTTGATATTTTTATTTTTTAATTTATTCAATTTGTGTATCTATTCGATCGAGTTAGTTCGATTTTTTTTTTAAAAAAAAAATTTGATCTGTTCTGTTTGAATAATTCAATTACATTCAATCGTGTATGCTGCCAAATACTGTCGTAGTCCATACAGTAACATATTTAAAGCTCCTAATTTCACCTCTTTCCCTCCCAATTAAATCGCGACAGGTCTTTTTGAATAATTTTATTGATTCAGTTACATCTTTATCTTATAAACATAATTAAAAATAGATAAAATAAATATAAATTTTATTATGATTAAAAAAATATTAATTATGATTATAATTTAATTATTATAAAAAATTATAATTATAACTGTAATTTTAACTGAATAGACCAGAACTATTTAAATAATAATTTATAGTTGATATGCCCTGCAAATATTTTTGATATAGGCCGGACTCATATGACGAAGCTGGGTCAAATTCGTAAGGGGGAACTCGAGTTAAATATACGCCGAGCTATTAATTTCAAGCCACCATCGAGAAGCCACGGCCAAACAGCAAATTAAGATGATACGAAGCTTGGCAATTGGAATATTTAATTGATTAAACAACTAGTGGAGTCTCAAACTTGGCAATTGAAGCTGAAGCTCTACGCGTGAAGGCACAATTGATCCATCATGAATATTATTAAACAATTGGAAGTGCCGAAGTTCACATTGTGAAGTCCAAGCCATATATATTATATAATATATATATATATAATAGCATGCAGCCCCCTCAATCTCGTTCTATTAATGGGGGCGATCGGTTTTATTAATGGGGGCTCTCGGCCCCGTAGTCGGTTTCATCGTGGGGCCTCGATTTCTTGGAACCGAATCGAGTGGGTCTTGATTAACAATGAAGGGGTTCTTGCCCCTTTTCTCGGTTCAATTGTGACCACCCAAGGGGTGGCCACAACCAAGACCTACTCGGTTCAATCGAGTAGGTATCGGTTATTTTTAAAGGGGGTTCTCACCCTTCTCCTCTCTCAATTCAAATTTGACCACCCAAGGGTGGCCAAAATCGAGACCCATTCGATTCCATTGAACCGAGTGGGTCTTGGTTGCAATTAAGGGGCCTCTCAGCCCTCTTCTCTCGATTCAAGTGGTGGCCACTAAGTGGCCACCATCGAGACCCACTCGGTTCTTTGGAACCAAGTGGCTCCAACTCGGTTCTTAGCTTGTGCTTCTTCAAAATCCTAGAGTCGAATATGTTGAGAATATGTCATTCGAGAAGTTCCCGATGGTTGCCACGTGTCCCTCTAGAAGCTCGGGATGATTGCCACTTGTCCCTCACTCCATTTGTCTATAAATATGAGGCTTGCCTCTTCATTAGGGGGAATGATTCTTGGAGGAAGAATGACTCTATTTTGCTCTCAAGCATTCAAAGGGTCAGTCGGTTCTTAGGCCAGTCGGTTCTTAGGAAGACCCAGTCGTTACTCAAGGCCACTCAGTTCTAATAAAGACCCATTCGATTCTTTTGAAGACCCAATCGTTACTCAAAACCACTCGATTCTAAGGAAGACCCAGTCGATTCTAATGAAGACCTAGTCGATTCTCTAACGAATCGGTTATAATCAGCACCTAGTCGGTTATAATCAGCAGCCAGTCGCTTATAATCAGCAATTAGACGGTTCTTCAGCTAGTCAATTATAATCAGCAGTTAGTCGGTTATAATCAGCACCCAGTCGATTATTTGAAGTGTACAATTCATGAAAAAGTAACTATTCACCCGCAACTATTCATCAGCATAAATATGAACATTTATGCACATATCAGTAATATCATGCATAATATCTACGACATGCATTAGACGTATTTCTCAAAATATTATTTGACTTGGCCGTCGAAGGGCCTGCGCGAGGAATTCCCCAGCGTGGCCTTCTAACTGTTGTTATGTCTGCAAGCTAAATCCTGGATGGCTTGCCTTTAGCCTTAGAAGATCAATCTATTGAAGACCAACTCAGGGCCCCACATTGCTTGTCACAAGAAGATCTTTTCGGGTATCTCACAAAGAAGATTCTAAAGACTATTCTAGGCCCAGGCCTTGTTAAATTCTAACTCCGGCACAATTCGGTTCCGTTGAAGCCTCGTGAATGATACCTTGGACTCTTGTCATTGATGGATACTTTTGCTCAAGCTGATTCCTAGATAAATAAATATTATTATTGTAATTTGGCAATAATAATAGTAATATTTAAAAAATATAAAATTATTTTTATATATGTATATAGGTGGGAATAATTGGGGATGGGGACGCGTGGCCTGTTCCGGAGGAGGGGGAGTGGGTGAAATTCGGGAGGGGGTTTTGGGGTTGACATATCAGTCTCTGATCAGATCAATGATCATTGACAATATAATATAATAAATAGTTACTAATAAATGTGTAATATCATTTTGGTATCATAAACCCCAGACGAGCAGCCATACGTCACTGGTGGGTTCGATTACCTAGTCCTTCGGCCAGGGGGTCCACTGCCCATCACACTGACTCCACCAATCAAAACCTGTTACATTATTATCAAAATAATATATATCATTAATTAGTAATTATTTAAAATTATGATAAAACATTTAATATTATTTTTCTCAAAATTTATTAAAAAAAATTATCTCTTCATCTAAAGATGAAAGTATTTTATCTGAAAAAATTTATCAGAAGCTGTTACATCCAAAGGGATACTATTTTGGGGACAGCAGATCTAAGTCTATATATTTTATATAAATAATATGGGATGAGTCAAATTATATATTAAAAGACTTTTAAAATATATATATAATTTTAGTGGACCTTGAGATACATATTATTTAAAAAAAAATTAATTCTAATAAATCTCAAAAAATTCTTATATTATTCTATAAATAGATAAATTCTCATTTTTAAAAAAGATACTTATTTGATATTAATTTTAAAATTTTTAATATCTAATTCAAGTATCAAAGTGTTTAATGTTTATGTAGTGATTTTTTATATTTTTAAATTATTATTTTTTATAAAATTTAAATAAATTAATAATAATATTTTTAATTAATAAATTTATTATCTTATTTAAATGACGATAATATAAATTTTAAATTTTAAACTCTCCAAGTGCGTAGAATCCAATTCCTTGGGCCCCAAGTTGAAAAGACACTAAGTTTTGAGGTCAAATCACGAGCATAGAAGATTGTAGCTTCCACGAAAATGTCTCTCTATTTCGCGCGAAAATGACGACTCCCAAAGATGATGCCATCCTTCTTGTGGTCACGTCAAGTTGTAAATGCCAAAGTTAAGATTATTAATTTATTGAAATATTAAATAAAATTCAATAATCTAAATTACATTCTTGATATGATATGAAACATATTTTAAATAAAAATATTTTTTATTATATTTATTAAATTTATTTATCAACTCAATAAAAATAATTCACGTAACTTTATATGAGATTGTTTAAATAAATTTATTTTTTATTTTTTTTAGATAAATTTATTTTGAACTTAACTGGTATTCTCTAATGTATTTTAAAAAAAATTAATAAATAATTTGATAAAAATATTAAAATATTTTTTAACTTTATTTTGATACATATTAATAAAAAGATATATATATTAATAAAAAAATAAAAATAAAAAGAAGAAAGAAAAAATGATACCTACCAATTCTTATAAAAAATAAGGGGAAAAAAAAACTTTCCATTAACAATGCGCTTGTCTACACCTACCAAATGTCCCACTTCCCTTAGTCCCCCTCACAAGACATTGCCCTAAATTTAAAATTTTTCCTTGCTCACCACACCATCTCCAAGTGCTTGTAGGGTCCCCACCCTAATTTTTCCCCAAAATACAGATTTAAAACATATGTATTAGTATTTGTCATTTTTACTTTATTGACTCCTGACTTGTTTTTGTGAGGCATATAGTCATTTTCTTTAAATATGATCATAATTTTTTTTTTTTTTGTGGTTAAGAAATATTAAATTTGAGTCATAGTTATTGTTAAAAAGACGAACTCGTTACTTTGCGTAAATCCCAAATTTAATATCGTTACTAGAATTTACTTTTCACAAATGGATTTTATATTTAAGATTCGATCTCTTAATCCAGAAAAGTAAAACTATTAAATGGATCATTTAATTTTTTTTTAATTTTCAAGGTGACCTTTAAATAAATTATTTGTAATTTTTATTTTAATCCAACTTCGATATTGAAGTCCATCTAATCCAATTTATTAAGTATGTGAAGAAAATTAATTACATTTTAGTATTTATACTAAAAATTATTAAAAATGAGAGTGAATATCAATTATTATTTTTTGTTTGATATTTAATTTCAACAATGAATCATATATTTAATGCTTTTCTTTTTTATATTATTTTTTTTGTTTTAAGATTTTAGCATTTGCTCATCAGTTAGAAGGCAGTTTATTCAGTTTATTAAAAATTATATATTGAAAGAAAAATAATTAATAATTTATAATTATAAAACTAATGACATTTGTGACACAAACACAAGTATTATTTGAACACTCAAAATTAATAGTTAATTACTGATCGGTAAAGATTTGCTTCATTGGTGATTTTTCATACTGAAGAATCATTTGCTCATCAATTTTTTTCAATTTATTATCAATTTTTCAATAATAGTGACAGAATATATTATTAATTTTTCAATTTATTTTGTTATCTTGTAATTTAAACATCTTTCATTCATTGTAATTATTTTAGGGTAAAGTTACCAATAAAATAAGATAAATTAGTGTACTTTAAGAGTTGGAATTAAATTAATTCGTGTACTTTAAGCAATGTTTGTTAAAATTAGTAAGATAAGATTGTATCAAAAAAAGATAAAAATATTTTTTGCACCAAAATAAAAAATAGTTAAGATAAAATTGAAAAGAATTTCAAAATTTTTATCAAATTATTTATTAAATTTTTTAGAATACACTGGAAGATATATATATTATTTTTTCTTATTTGTAAGATTCAAGATATGTTTATCTTGAGGAAAAGTGATAAACATATCTGGAAAATACTAAATAACAAGTCATGTAACTTTTTTTTTAATAATTATCAGATAAATTTAATAAACACGTTGAAAAGAACAAAAGTTTAGAATACTTTATATATCTTATCTTTTCCAGCTTATATATAACAAATATTAACTTAAATATAACAAATTACAAGTGCGGGGTAAAGTTGCTATTATTAATAGAATTAGGTAGCGTTTGTTAAAATGAGCAAGATAAGAGTGTATCAAGATAAGCCCGGAATGGTTTTTGGACCAAGATATGGAATGGTGAAGATAAAGTTGAGAAGTATTTCAAAATTTTTATTATATTGTTTGTTAAATTATTTGAAATGCATTAGAGGACACAGACGTCATTTTTTTCTTATATGTAAAGATCAAGATAAGAAATCATTAATGCTTTTTCTAAAAATGGTCAGATAAGTTTAACAAATATGTTGAAAAAGATAAAAGTCCGACATGGATATCATATCTTCACTTTTTCACCCTATATCTTAATTAACAAATGCCCCCTTAAAATATCCGTGGATGATATTAAGAAAATATATATTATAATAGTTAATGACACTAAATTAAAAAATATAACACTAATGAGCATTGTTATGTTGCTTGATGCAGGTTTGCGATTTTGCAGAGAGTGAGTGTGTGGTTTTCACCCCTTCTCTCAATTTATCTACATCGAATAAACGTTAAAACAACACCATAACACTAATAATATCAACTATTTACAAGAAATGTATCATTTCAAGTAAAACATATGATTTTCAGTAACTTTTGAGTATCATAAACAACAAATACATTGAACCTTTGAATGATAAGCTAAACATATATATTAGAAATGTTAATTAAACACTTAATTTTAATATTTAGAGAAATGTTTATATATTAAGATATTATATTATTTACTATATCAATACAAATATATCGTACATCAATAATTATATATATGTATATATATATATATATAGAGAGAGAGAGAGAGAGAGAGAGAGGGGGGGAGGGAGGGAGACTTCCTTGAAAGGGAGGGGAGTAGCAAGAGTCAAAATTGGCACTCCGTGACTGTAGTAGGATAACGTGGGGCGCAAGACTCGGCTGACGGATAGAACCTAGAATCTCTTTCTCTCTCTCTCCATATATATCTATATATATATATCAGACACTGTCCTATAGCCGAAACCCCATTGAAAAATCCGGCGTATCCTTACTTCTACAGACCCTGAAACTCCCCACAAAAATGGAACTTCTTCAAGCGCCGAAGACCGGTTTGTCCAATTTCCTCACCCGCTTGTACTCCGCCTCCATGCCCAGTGATTTCCTCCTCAGACCCATCTTCCTTCATGGGGTTTCCGGTTCACTCCACCTGCTTTTGCTGCTTTCTCTCTTTGTCTTCTGGGTCTGGAGGAGGGTCAGGATTGGCCGCCATGGAGGCCCGAAACAGAGCGCCATGAGAGCTAGAATCTCCTGCTTTAAGCAAGCTCTGTTTTGCTCTCTGGCTCTCTCACTCTTTAATCTCGTTCTTTGTTCGTTGAGCTACTTTTATTGGTATCGAAATGGTTGGTCTGAGGAGAAGATTGCACTTATCTCGGATTTTGGACTCAGAGCGCTGGCTTGGTTTGCCGTCTCTGTTTATTTGCAGACCCATTTGTCTGATTCGGGGCAAATGAAGTTCCCAGTTTTGTTAAGAGCCTGGTGGGGGTTTTACTTCTCACTGTCATGTTATTTCCTTCTTGTTGATTTCCTCCTTAATCAGAAGGGCCGGTCCTTACCAATTCAATTGTTGGCACCGGATGCTATTTCGGCGATTACGGGTTTGTTCTTGTGTTATTTGGGGTTTTTGGGAAGGAGGGTAGGTGAAGGTGAAGGTGAAGGTGAAGGTGAAGATGATATTCTTCAAGAACCCCTTTTGAATGGTACTACTAGTCTGAGTAATGGTACAGATTTGAACAAGTCTAGTGAAGGTGAAATCGATGCCCCTTGTGAAAATGTTAGTTTATTTAGCATCCTGACTTTCTCTTGGATGGGTAATTTGATTAGAGTGGGTTATAAGAAAACTTTAAACCTTGAGGATGTTCCTCAACTTGCCAATGTTGACAGGGTGAAAGGGGCCTTTTCAATTTTTAGTAGTAAGATAGAGTCAGATGGTGGAAGTGGAAATAGAGTAACGACAATGAAGCTGGTGAAGGCCCTGATCTCCGTTACGTCCAGAGAGATTCTGTTGACGGCTCTTCTTGTATTCGTATATACGCTGGCGTCTTATGTTGGTCCTTACCTCATAGACACCTTTGTTCAGTACCTTAACGGACGTCGGGAGTTCAATAATGAAGGCTATGTTTTGGTCTCTGCATTCTTCATTGCAAAGCTCATCGAGTGCTTGGCGCAGAGGCGCCGGTTCTTCAAGTTGCAGCAGGCTGGAATTAGGGCCAGGGCAGTTCTTGTTACCATGATCTACAATAAAGGTTTGACCATATCGTGCCAATCGAAACAAGGGCACACGAGTGGGGAGATCATTAATTTCATGACTATTGATGCGGAGAGGATTGGGGACTTTGGTTGGTATATACATGATCCATGGATGGTGCTCCTGCAAATTGGTTTGGCCTTGGTGATATTGTACAGAAATCTTGGGCTTGCTTGCGTTGCGACTTTAGTTGCCACCATAATTGTGATGTTGGTAAATGTTCCACTTGGGAAGTTCCAGGAGAAGTTTCAGGATAATTTAATGAAATCCAAAGACAACAGGATGAAAGCAGAATCTGAAATCTTGAGGAACATGAGGATTCTCAAGCTTCAGGCCTGGGAGATGAAGTTTTTGTCAAAAGTGGTTGATCTCAGGCAAACTGAAGAAGGATGGTTGAGAAAATTTTTATATACGTTAGCTATGACATCTTTTGTCTTTTGGGTTGCCCCTGTATTTGTGTCCGTAGCCACTTTTGGTGCTTGTATTCTTATGGGTATCCCACTTGAATCAGGGAAGATCTTATCAGCACTCGCAACATTTAGAATACTTCAAGAGCCTATTTATAACCTTCCCGACACAATCTCAATGATTGTCCAGACTAAAGTGTCCCTTGACCGCATAGCAGCATTCCTTAGTCTCGATGACTTGCAGCCTGATGTCATAGAGAAGCTTCCTAGAGACAGTTCTCAAACTGCAATTGAGATTGTTGATGGGAATTTCTCTTGGGATGTATCTTCCCACAGTCCAACGCTTAAAGATATAAATATCAGTGTGTCCCGTGGCATGAGGGTTGCTGTTTGTGGTACTGTTGGCTCAGGCAAATCAAGTTTGCTCTCATGTATTTTGGGGGAAATTCCCAAAGTATCAGGGACCATTAAGCTCTTCGGAACAAAGGCCTACGTTGCCCAGTCACCATGGATACAGAGTGGGAAGATAGAAGAGAATATACTGTTTGGCAGGGAAATGGACCGAGACAAGTATGAGAAGGTACTTGAAGCCTGTTCTCTGAAGAAAGACCTGGAAATTCTATCATTTGGTGATCAGACAGAGATAGGTGAGAGGGGAATCAACTTGAGTGGAGGCCAGAAGCAGAGGATACAGATTGCACGTGCTCTATACCAAGATGCAGATATTTATCTGTTCGATGATCCATTTAGTGCTGTAGATGCTCATACAGGAAGCCATCTCTTTAAGGTGATTATGTTCTTCCTTTTCTACTCATTATTTGGTTTTTTTGAACAAAAATAGGGATAACTTTCTGTTTTTTGTTTGTTTTTTCCCTTTTTTTTTTTTTTTGGTTAGTAAATCAGGAAAGTACTAAATTGATGATAACAACTATTGCAATATGTCTACTGGCTTCGTATTTTTTTTAAGAGGAACAAAAATCTTCTTAGACTTTTGTATTTCTTTGCAATTTAATTCTCCTGCTGTGTTTGATTGGCATTTGCTTCTTTTCTTCTTCTGTATCTTCTTCTCTCCTCTGAGATTTGGATAGGCAGCTGCATTTGCATTGAATCACTTTGTTAATCATTGATTCACAGGAATGTCTACTGGGACAATTGGGTTCAAAAACAGTGGTGTATGTTACTCATCAAGTAGAGTTCTTACCTGCTGCAGATCTCATCCTGGTGAGCTATTGTTGTATTGTCTCTTCCATGTCTTTTATACTTGATGAATACAATGCATGACGCAATATAATTCCTTCTCATTAGGTCATGAAAGATGGAATGATTACTCAAGCTGGGAAGTACAACGACATACTCAGTTCAGGTACTGACTTTATGGAACTTGTGGGAGCACACAGGGAAGCTTTATCAGTCTTGGATTCCAGAGTGGCTGGTTCAGCCTCGAAAAACTTAAATATCAATGAGGAGGAGGATGGTATTGGGAGTGTTAACAAGTTTGTCAAGAAAGAGGAAGCTGGGGATAGTCAAAATGGTAAGGCTGATGATGTGGTGGGACAAAAAGGACAACTCACTCAAGAGGAAGAAAGAGAGAAAGGCAGAGTTGGTTTTCCAGTCTACTGGAAATATATAACAACAGCATATGGAGGAGCTCTTGTGCCCCTCATATTGATGGCACAGATTCTGTTTCAGGGACTTCAAATTGGAAGCAACTATTGGATGGCTTGGGCAACTCCTGTGTCAAAGGATATGGCACCTCCAGTTGGAGGTGTTACTCTCCTGAGCGTTTATGTAGCTTTGGCAATTGGAAGTGCTTTTTGTGTCTTCACCAGAGTCTTTCTTCTTATAACAGCTGGGTATAAAACTGCCACAGCACTCTTCTCTAAAATGCATTACTGCATCTCCCGTGCTCCCATGTCATTCTTTGATGCCACCCCAAGTGGACGAATCTTAAATAGAGTAAGTATATCTATCAACTTCACCCTTGCTATCATTGTTGTTGTCCTGTTCTGTAATTTGTTCCAACAAGGGTGTGGATGGTGAATATGTTGGTTTTGTATGCTTGCATAAATATAAAACCTTAGTTGATCAATATGTTTTCCTCTTTCAGGCATCTACAGACCAAAGTACGATAGATTTGGATATTCCTTTTCGAGTTGCGGCAGTTGCTCTCTCAACGATACAGCTCCTGGGAATTATTGCAGTAATGTCACAGGTTGCATGGCAGGTCTTTGTTATATTCATTCCTGTAATTGCAACCTGCATTTGGTTACAGGTAATTAGTTTGATTGTCAATCAAGTTGTGCACCTTAAGCTTTTACAATCTCAATTGCCTTTAGGATTACAAACCTTCTGAGTTTAATTATATTTATGCCTATCTTTGCTCCTAACTATTTGAAATAAATGGTTTCTTTTATCTTTTTTCATTTTTTTTAAATTGAGTTTTGATGCTCTTTTCTATTGACAAAAGGATTTAATGCAAAGAGGCCTGCTGGCTGACAATAGATTTATGACTTTATTCGACCACCTATTCCTTGAAAATTTGATCATTCTAATTGTAAAGCAATGAAAACACAAACGTATATGCATATAAGATTACTGAAGGTTCTTGCCTCTTCATATCATCACAGCAATATTACATACCTTCAGCACGAGAACTTGCACGCTTGGTTGGAGTATGCAAAGGTCCAGTTATACAGCATTTTGCTGAAACCATCTCAGGATCAACTACTATCAGGAGCTTTGATCAGGAATCAAGATTCAAGGAGTTATATATGAAACTGACAGATGCATATTCTCGACCAAAGTTTTATAATGCTGCTGCAATGGAATGGCTATGCTTCCGCATGGATATGTTGTCTTCTATTACATTTGCCTTTTCTCTGGTTGTCTTGATCTCTATACCAACAGGAGCAATTGATCCAAGTAATTAAGTTTTTTTTTTTTTTTTTTTTTTCTGATTCCGTGTTCCTTGTTTTGCAGGTGTTCAACACTTGATTATGAACTCATCTTCTTTTGTTAATTTGCAGGTATTGCAGGATTAGCAGTGACGTATGGGCTTAATCTTAACAGGTTACAGGCATGGGTTATATGGAATATTTGCAATATGGAGAATAAAATTATATCAGTTGAAAGAATACTTCAGTACACTACTATCCCGAGTGAGCCTCCTCTTGTGATTGAAGCAAATAGACCAAATAGTCAGTGGCCGTCACAGGGAGAAGTCAATATAAGAGATCTGCAGGTAAAGCCAATTTTCATTCTCTTTCATTTTTTTTGTGGCTAAATTCTCTTTCTTAATAAGAAATGAGATTCATGTATGGAATTATTTGATCCCAATAACTTGAGCATGGATATAGGTCCAATATGCCCCGCACTTGCCACTCGTTTTACGAGGCCTTACATGCACTTTCCCTGGTGGAATGAAGACTGGAATTGTTGGGAGGACGGGCAGTGGCAAGTCAACGCTCATACAGACACTCTTCCGCATTGTTGATCCTACTGTTGGTCAAATTCTGATAGATGGTGTAGACATTTCCTCAATTGGACTGCATGATTTACGGTCTAGGTTAAGCATCATTCCTCAGGATCCAACCATGTTTGAAGGAACTGTGCGAAGCAACTTGGACCCCCTCGAAGAGTACACTGATGAACAGATTTGGGAGGTGGGTTTGTATTCTTTGATGTCTATGCGGTTTATTGAACTTATATAAAGCAACAGCTAGTGCATTCTTCTTTGGACTGCGTTTGTGAAAATACTTTTGTTGCTTTAGGCTCTTGACAAGTGCCAGCTTGTAGATGAAGTCAAGAAGAAGGAAGGCAAGCTTGATTCATCAGGTATTGTCATCAACTATAGTACTTTTGGCCAGAAGGACTTGATAAATTGTATGATCAATTGTTCTTATCTTCTAGAATCCTGTTTTTTGTAGTTACCGAGAATGGGGAGAATTGGAGTATGGGTCAGAGGCAACTTGTTTGCCTTGGCCGGGTGCTACTCAAGAAAAGCAAGGTCTTGGTGCTCGATGAAGCAACAGCATCAGTCGACACTGCAACCGACACTCTTATTCAGCAAACACTCAAGCAACACTTCTCAGAATGTACGGTTTTAACCATTGCACACAGGATAACATCTGTACTCGATAGCGACATGGTTCTGCTGTTAGATAATGGTTAGTATCGCAGCTTTATTCTTCTGTCTCTACACCTTTGAAGCTGTGGGAAATATTCTTAGTATTTGCCTTCTTATTTGCAATTTTGTTTTCTTCCACAGGACTTGTAATGGAATATGATTCCCCAATAAAGTTGCTCCAAAACAAGTCATCCTCCTTCTCAAGGTTAGTTGCAGAATACAGTTCAAGATCCAATTCTACTTTCAAGTAAGCGGCAAGCTGTTTGAAGGATGGGATCGCGATAGAGCTTGCAAATCTCTAGCATTCAAGGTTGATGACGAAACCAGAAAATCAGGCAGTTACTAGCATCTGAGATTCATTTTTTGATTTTGTTTTGTTGTACTGCTTCAGTGATACTGGTTATAAAACACCAAGTTATCAGTCAGTCTTAGTTTCATGCAAGATCAAGTGAGATCAACTGTAATATTGCTGGGCACTTCTGTTACCGGTGATTGACTCATGTTGTATAATATGTTTAGAATAAAATCTATTCGGTTTTCCTAAGACTCTTAACCTTTCTGATGAAGAACAAGAATGTCCAGCCTTGTTGATGGATCCATGCATCTCCATTTACTCTACTTCTGTTGCTATTAGAACACTTGAATTCTGCAGCATTTCTCCGCTGTGGAGAATTTTGTGTTGTAGGATTTTACTTGTTTCTCTTGAAATCTTGTATATATTTTGGAGTCACCACCTAACCTGAATCATTCCAACTTTTATTGGGTTGGGGTTGGTTCGGTTCAACTTTCTATTCGAATTGGTTTCGGGTCTAATTTTAAAAATCCAATCAAAACTAGTTTGAATTCGAGTTAATACTATACCTAGCATTTATGATTTTCTAAAAATAATAATTAATTTAACTCTTATAAGCGCAAGCATTGATTTTATTTGATTTACTCTAAAAATATAAGATTATGTACCATAAAACAACAAAATATGGGTTTGTGGGAAATATGTATTTCTCCTTTAATTTCCTTTCATCTTCTTAGCATTCCTCATGAGGGGGTATTATATTTTGTCTCCTGTAAAAGAAAAAGCATATATAGAAAATTAAGGTGGTCTTCACTGTAATAGATATATATATATTATTGATGATGTGCAAAATTGACCATCAATATATTTATTGAGAAAATGTATTAGATAGCAAAAAAAGTCGTAAACTTTGGATTCTTAAATCGATCCTCTACCAAAAAGAATGGTGAAGCTGCCTGAAGGTTAGCTTAAAAAGACACTCCAATGGCTAAGGTAGGCGTGGAGCAATAGTAAGGAAGTAAGGGAGGTTGAGATCATAATTGAGAAAACTTATCCGGAAAGAGAAAATCTCTTTTATCTGGAGTAGTTTACATGTAGTCTATTGATTAGAATTAAGTCTCCTTGTTGATCACTGACTAAGAATAATTTATCTTAAATAGTTTTAGGAGATTAGTTTCATCCTCTAAAATCACTTTTCGATAATTTATAAGAAGGGGTTTATCTTAGGTTTACTAGGATTAGCATTAAGTAATGATTGGATTATGAACTCTAAGATCAAAGGCAACCTGTTGTAGCAGACCTAGTATGTGGCCTGGCATACATATTTTGTATATGCAATTTTTAGGTACATCAAGACTTTTCATTTCCTTGGTTTAATGTATTTGAAGTGAGGAAGTAGAAGAAAAATCATCTTCCTCACTTAGGTTCCAAGATCAAAGATGGTTTGTAAATGCTAAAGCTGAGAATGACTTACAAATACCCAAGGTGTGGCTTGGTGTAGTGGCACAAGGTCGAAGGCGGCCTGGCTAGATGTACATGTGTCCCATGTATTATTTTCGAGTGTATTAATGAAACAGTATGCTAGGAAACAAACAAGAATAAGTAGGGCACAATCAAAAGAGAAGAAAGGCTCTCTTGATTCTCTAAATTAAAGATCAAGATGAATGAAAATGAAAAATTAATACAAGAGACTCTGTTGAGTTTATATTTATACTCAACAAATCTAATAATAGACTAACTAATACATAGAGTAAAATACAAGAAAACATTACAACAACATCAATTAATTTAACAATAGTAACGTGACTATGAACAACTCAAGAAATACTTCCTTACAAGACAACATTATAGAAACATCAACTAATTTAACAACAATAACGTGACTATGAACAACTCAGGAAATACTTCCTTTCACATTCCCCGTTAAACTAGACTTTTTCTTGGACGATTGCCTATCTGAAACTTCTTGAAAAGTAGTCTGAATAGGTGACAACTTAAGATTGAGTTTGTCACACAGAAACTGAAATCTATTCCTTGATAGGTCTTTAGTGAAATCAAAAGTAAGAACATAACGTATTTCAATTTTACCATTCTCCACCTTTTCTCACACAAAATGCACATCAATCTTAATGTGTTTAGTGCGAGAATGAAACACTGGATTTTTAGCAATACTCTTAGCAGCTAGGTTGTCACTCCATTCAATTGGTGTGTGAACACTTGGATACCCCAACTCTGAAAATAAGGATTTTAGCCACAAACCCTAAGTAATAGCCCCGTACTCAGCTTCCCCAACAAACCTTACTACAACATATTGTTTTTGGGAGCTCCAAACTATCAAATTATTTCTAAGAAACACACACAGTCCACTTGTTGAATGCCTGGTTACCTTGTAACCAACATGACCAACATCAATATACACAATTAAGGGCAGATCTGTGGATGAAGGAGATAATAACAAGCCCAAACCAAGAGTACCCTTGAAATATCGAAGTAGCCTTTTACAAGCCAACCAATGTTGTTGCTTAGGAGAAGATAGAAATTGACTGAACTTATTAACTGCAAAGGCAATATTTGGTCTAGCGTAGGTCAAATATTGCAAAGAGCCAACCACAGTCCGATATAACGATGGATCAGAGAAAAGATCACCCTTATTAGTTAAAGAGATAACTGTATTCACAAGAGTGGCACAAGGTTTACAGTCTAGCATGGTTGTCTTTCTCAAGAGATCCAAAGTATATTTTGACTGAGTAAGATAAATGCCATTATGATCTTGGTGCATGTGATTCAAATCTTAGGAAATAATTGACAAAATCTAGAGTTTTTAGAGCAAAATGAGTATCCAAATCCTGAATACAAGCTCTAAGGGCCATGGTATCGGATTCTGTGATCAGTATATCATCCACATACACCAAGATGAACATCACAAACTGAGATGATCACTTGATAAACAAAGAGGCATTAGACACAGCCCGTGTAAAACCCCAAGACTGTAAAGTGGCTTGCAACTTAGTGTACCAAGCTTTAAGAGCTTGTTTAAGGCCATAAAGGGACTTTTTCAGCTTGCAAACATGTCTAGGAAACTGAGAGTCTACAAAGCCCTTTGGTTGAGACATAAAGACTTCCTCAATAAGCTCACCATTTAGAAAAGCATTGTTTACATCCACCTGTTGTATATCCCAACCAAATGTAACATCCAATAAGAACAAAACTTGAATAGTAAGGGCCTTAACAACAAGGCTAAATGTCTTAGCATAATCAATACTTAGAGTTTGAATGAACCCCTTGGCTACTAACCAATCCTTGTGCTTAAGCACTGTCCTATCAGAATTATACTTAATTCGAAAGACCTACCTGCAGCCAATCAGATTTATATCCTTAGAAAATGAAACCAAATCCCAGGTGTGATTGCGCTGCAAGGCTGCAAACTCTTCTTCCATAGCTGTAACACCCAACTTCTCCCAAGCGTGCGTTAACTTGAGATTTTGGGGATATTTTTTTTTTCAACATACACTCAACATAAATTAAACACTAACAATCCTGATCTACCATCTTAGCATATCAACTTATAGGAATAAGCTATGACAAGTAATATCATCACATTAGTGGAAGTAAGATCGAAATCTCAATGATACATAATCGTAATTTCTTTATTCATAATATAGAAATCATGTCAGTGATGACATCATCAAAATAATACACCTACAATTGAATATCTCATACATAATAAAAGACCTACAAAAGATCTAATATGTACTATCAACTATATCTCGATAACTTCCTTTCCCTTGACGCCGCTGCTTTTACCTGAACGTTTGAATATTCTAGGAACATAGTCCAACTTAGATGCTAAATCATCTAAGTGAGAGTTCAAAAATATTTTCGTGAATGCATGCAAGACCATGAAAAATAGACATATCCCGACATGTCCCAGCCAAAGAGAATCCCATACGCGCTTAACCCATGTCACATAATCACATTGACGCATTGGCATAACACAACCCTAGCTTAGGAGAGGCAACATCAACGCAGGAACCCAACTCACCACAATCACGTCAGAGATTACGTTCCCACTCAAAAGCATTGTAGAACACTACCCATGTCCAAAACATGTGTCAACGCCATAGCCACAATATGTAATGATGCATTACATAAAACGACATTTCAATGCACGTTTTTTAATGCACATGAAAATAAACAATTTGAATAAACCATTCACATGAAATCAACCATTTGCATGCCAAAACCATTGCATGAAACAAAATCAAGTATAGGGTCGAACCACCTAAAGTAAACCCAAGTTTTGATAATAGAACCACTCATCTTAATTTTGTTTTTCAGGATTTCTCGAAGAACATGCTGACCTAAAAAATTGTGCAAATATCCAAATCTTATATCCAAATTTCCTCCTGATCAACAAATATCCAAGAAAATCAATATTTTTGATTTTCCTAGATTTTTCATAATTTTCCTAGTTTTTCTCTATTTTCTCCTATTTTCCATCAATCTTATTTTTTCAAAATAATATCTCCTCGAAGTTTTTCCCAAATTTTTCTCCACAATAATTCATAAAATAATATTCCTAATTTTTTATAATTTTATGGAATTTTTCCAAATTTTTCTCCTATTTTTTCTCTATTTTCCATAATTCATTTTTCCTCAAAAATTATAAAATAAATAATTCCTCCAATATTTTCCAGAATTTTCCTCCACTAAAATCCACAAAATAATTTTCCAATTTTTTTCTAGATTTTTCTTCTATTTTTTTCTTTTTTCTTACCTTCGTGAGTTGTCTTTTCCGATGACAGCGATTGGCGACGACCTCCGATGACTGATCCAACGACACCCCTATGAATCTCTCATTGAATTGATCCTAGGGCACCATTTGGATGCTCAAAAAATCAATTGGAAGGCCCTTAATTGGACGAATAATAGTCCAGCTCTGGCGACCTTTGTGTTTTCCGGCAACCCTTTGAAACTAACTCAAACCAACATAAAATCACTCCAAAATTTCTAGAATCGATCCTTTCAACCCAAGGAACAAAAACCCTCTATCAAGAACTCTTGATTCACTCTCTAACATGATCGATTTGAAGTTTAAACTTGTTAAACATTTGGCCATCCCTAACCCCTATTTATACCCGATTTTTTGTCCAAAATGAGCCATACTTAGTCAAATCCAGGTCTTTAATGCTTGATATAACCTTAGATAGCGTGAAATCATTGAAATGTACCTCGAACACCACTTCCCCAATATTTCGGCAAGTCTCAGCCATACCCACGTCAAATCACGGCCATACCCAACCATTTCTCGACCATGCTTGCTCCCAATTGAACGACCATGCTTTGGGGCCCACTTTTGACTCCCTGAAATGACCCATTTGATGTCGATAGGAGGCTGGTCGGTGACGGCAGAAGCTTGGTCGGCGGTGGCTATGGCAGCTTTTCAAAATTTTGCACTTTGACCCCATTTTTCTTCTAATTTCCATTTTTGCCCTTGATTGAAGCCTCTAAGCTTTCCAACTATTCCATTAAGCTGCAAAGTTTCAAAATCTTCATTTCATCTCCGAAGATTCAGAAAAATCATCTTTTTGACCTCATTCGAGCAAGATTAAAACATTACACTTAGGCCCGAATATCATGATTTGACCGCAAATCCTTTTGTTTCTTCTCGAAACCACTTAATGATTGTTCTACCTAGAAAATTAGAGCTTTCTCAGGGTTTTGTGGATTTTTTGGATGCCCCTTACCACCATTCTGTCTTTCAAGCTATGATTTAACTGTATCGGGAACTATCTCGAATTTGATTTCTTTCGGCATCATAAATCTCGTCTCGAGACGCTTGTTGATGTTATACCATTTTCTTTAGACATCTAAGTTTTGAGGCACTCCCTGCAGCTCAAACCCGCGACCTTGCCTCAACCTCCTCAAACGCGAACCACCTACTCCAGCTGCGTCTTCATTACATATACTCACATCATTAAATTTAAAATGAAACTCGGCCACTTCCGCAAATCACGTTCAGCACCTAGAAACTTCTGAAAATCACACACACACACACCCATAATCTTAACTTCCACTTATTTCACTTCCACCCCGAAATTTAAAGAAATCACTAAATTAATTTATTTTCCTATTTTCATAAATACTCCCAAATAATTTAATTAATTACCCTTAATTTCCTATTTTCTCAAAACAACTTAAATTATTATTTTTCCTTAAGTCTCCAAATACCCAATAATGGCCTCAATACCGTCTTTAATAATTATTATTTATTTCCAAAATTCGGGATGTTACACGCTTGGTTTGGCATGGCTTCTAGGAACTTCAAGAACAACCAAACAAATAATTCGGTCATCTCATTACTCAATAATCTGTAGCCAAAGATAATGGTCTGGCCATGGTGGTTTACACTAACAAATGGGGCAAAAATCGTCAAGTACTTGTTAGTATTGTAGGTTGTATCAAACACTAAGTAATCTCCAAAAAATGGATATGATCTTCTTGACTCAAAATCAACCCAAAAACAACAAAGCATCCTATTGTCCGAGTTTGTATCGTAATCAAAGAAAAAGTTTGAACTTTTCTCTCTCTCAAATGTGAAATGCTTGATTAGTATTTCAGCATCATAACCTATTTGTTCTTAATGTAAATCCCTTTCATGGTTTCTGATATCTCTCTCAGTACAACCCATCGATGATGGACCGCCCAAATCTATCTCAATGAGTCGCAATTGTTGATATGTTGGTATTTTGGCTTTCGAAATTTGTTGTACAAGTGTCTTCTTTGTGATTGAGACATTTCGGTGTGAACTTAACAAATATACTCTGTTGGGAGTAGTCTAACCATGGTTATGTTCTTTCACAAATTGTCTAACCAACCAACTATTGCCAGTCTGTTACTTCACCATCAACACCCAACTCATGTATGTCCATGGTTTCTTTTGCCAATCCGTGAAAAAACCTTTTTACGGTGCATCTAATAAGCCTTATCTGTTTTCCCCTCTTTAGAGCATATAAATAACTTCCATATGATTTTACTTGTTTCTTTATTCTTTTTGTTGTTCATGATTCGAGCCCTAAAACCTGCTTCTCGTGCATATACATTGTAAAAAATATACGACTCCTCGTGTGATTCAAATACCTAGTCAATTTTCAGAATTTGACCAATGAAACCTAGAGAAATATGCACATTATCAGAACTTTGTGATTCCATCCATACAAAAAAATATTACGCTCCAATTAAAAATAACACATTAGGGCAACACAAGATATATCAACAAATTGACCATAAAGTAAGGCTTCAATACTACCAGTAAATGAGAATACTCATTATGCAAAATGAGGGAGGTAAAATTTAATAAAACTTTTTTATATGTGCTAGTTAATTAATGGTTTTTCTAAATTGGTGAAAATTAATACTCTAAAGTTAGTGAAAATTAAATATAAATAAGTGTCATTTAAGCAAAAAGATAAATGAAAACAAAATAAAAAAAATATGGGCAATATACCGAAGGTGGTGGTAGAGTAAAATATATTAAGGAATGAAAAGATCAAAAATAAGCCAGAGAATGAATGAAAATGATAAGTGAGAAAACTTGGAGGATGGGGTTTAATTAGAGGGGGTGGTTCACGAGATTATTTATTTATTTATTTTAAGGGGAAGGGTGTTGCGGATATTTAATTGGGGGGGGGGGGGGGGGGGGGGGTTGAATTTGGGGCGATTTTAAATATGTTGTCCCAAGGTAATAGGTCACATAAGCCAACATAATTGTTGCCCAGTGGTTAACAGATCAATTCTTTGTAGATATAATAATGATATATATATATATATTATGTATATTTATTTAAATAATATATTTATAAAATATATATTAAAATATTATAAATAAATTTAGTAAAATATTTATAAAGGTACTATTCGCAAACTTCTAATTAGATCTGTTCATAAGTTAACGAGCAGAATTTTAATGAGTTTAACTTCAACTCGTTTATAAATTGAGTTTCAAAATTTAATTCAAACTCGGGTCGATTACCTTAATAAACGAACTCGGACGAATTTTTATCGAAAGGAACATTGAACCGCTCACAACCAACTTAACTCATTTGTAACCCTACCTATTAAATTACTATTGTTTATCAATATATTTTTGTTTATTATTTAAAATTTAAATCAAAATAATTTTATAATCTTAATATTTTAATGTTTCATTTGATTCGTTTTACTTTATAATTAGATTAATTATAGATCCAAAATTTACATTACACGTGACTTTAGTTATTTGTCTCATTAAATACTTATAATTATTTTTCATATGCCAAAACAAGAAGTCATTTGATTCGCTAAAATGAGCTTTTCATATCAATGGTCTAACTTATTAGATTAAAGAACTATTTTTTAAATTTAGTGATGATACAAAAATCGGCCACCCAATTATTTATAGATAACCCTGCTATGTTACCCATTGGCAGGCAACATAGTAGTTGCCCGCCAGTGAGAGAGGCACGGGCCCCATGCACGTGGGGCTTGCCTCTGCATATGGGGCCCCCGTCTCTCTTACTGGCGGGCAACAGCCCGCCAATGGGCAACATAGCAGCCCTGTATTTATAGATTAAGGCACAATAGTTAGTCATGAATTAATATTGAACATCATTGGAAGATCGAGCCTTGGGTAGCCACTTGCAAGACAAGGGTTAGGATTGAATGAAACAATCTTGGAATCCCCTCTTGATATTCAAGTCAGTAATATAATTTATTAAAAGTAGAGAAAATAAAAAAATGATGAGAATAGAAGAGTTATTGATGCCAAAAGATACTGACTCTTTAGATATGAGGCGCGAGAGATATAATATCGTATATGAATTATGAGACTGCAAATTAAAACTATGTAAAATCAACTATTTGAAATAAATTGTTCGAAAATAAAGGTGTCCGAATTAAAATGTGTAAGCACTCCCGCTCGAATATCCCAACCAGCCGGACTATCCGAACGGGAGCGCCTACGGAAAGGGGAAGAATGAAACATAAAACAGAAACCACCCTGGCATGCATACACAAAAATAAGAACAGCGGAAGCGAAACTAAACACATACATGCACTACGGGTACCCCGCTAGCACAGCGGTCACATGATAAATAAATAAATACATACTCCTGTGCCGGCATACACGAGACTCGAGAAAAGACCTGGCACAGTACAAAATAATAGAGTAAATCCTACTCAGACATCAGAGTTGACAGGGACATACGGAACTGTCTGTACACCATACCGACTTTGCCGCTATAAGCTGACTCCCTTGCCATGGCCCACGCTGCCACTACCTAGAATGATGGAAAGCAAAGTGAGTCGAGAGAATCAGCAAGCATAAGGAAATAAAGGCTGAAGGCTGTATAGATCCAATAAACTCTCCCCAGAATAAACCCCCAAGTACACACAAGCCATGAGACGCTACAACACAATAGCATAACATAATAAAAACACATACCGGTCCTTGGGGCCCACACAAGACACCTGGCACCCAAGTCCCATACCAACCTGCCGCTACCCTGAAAGGCAACATGTATCTCCAACAAACCTGCGTGCGCTGTCCCGAGTCGGTACTCCCATCACTCGTCCATGTCGGTACTCCTGACACCCGAGCCATAGGCTCCCTCCGAACGGTACTCTAGTCCGATAACTATATACTACCAGTAGCCATGCAATGTACATAAAAATGCAATGGCGTAGTGAGCATCAGCGTGATACACTGACGCCCATACATCCAGGCATCAGGCCATGCTCTGCCCACATAGTAAACCACACGCAATGTATATACCCTTGCTAGATGCAATCTAACCAAGCTAGAATGTTCGTGTCCAAGCATACTCAATAAATGAATATCCCAACATGCAACCCGTACCCATGTACATATCAAATCATGAACAGTAATACAATGTATATAATCATCCAGTAAATCACATACCGGCAGAGCTAGTCAGCAGTGCCCGGCACCGGTTAACGGCCAGTGACTAGGAGTGTCCACCCGACGGTCCACATTAGTGCTGTACAATAGTCTACCCCAACGTCACCAAATAGTCCACCTTTGCCTCACTGCTCGATAGCTCTAACCGAACCATAAATAAATTTGAGAAAACCATAAATAAACCCGCACGTCTAGGAATCTAGTCCCCAAACTGGTTCAGCATCATTCCGAAAGGAATGGGGGCGGTACAAACCCCCGTAGGCACACAATAAATAAAACTCTAAAAGTCTCGGATTTAATTTAAATTAAAACAAATGAATAATAACTCAATAAATAATGCTAGGCGCCGAATTAGGGTAAGGGAGAGGATAAAATACGGGAAATCATAAGGTCTTTCACGGGAATTAAAAATCATGAGGAGAGAGTTAGGAGCTTGCCTTTACACGGCCGTTCCTTGCCTTTCTTGCACTCCCGCTGCGAAGTAAAACGTTTAATAACAATTAATAAAATCCGTAACTCACATTAATTAAATCTAACCGTGTAATATAAATAATTTAATCGTCTAAAATCTCACGTAGGCACACCGTAAATAAACCCCAACGAGTCTCATATTTAATTTAAAATTAAATCACGCTAATAAAATCCTCATTTCGTATAATTAATACGCGAAACCGAAACGAATTAAGGGAAGGCGAGGGGTTCATAAAATGGAAAGAAATTGTAAGGGTAGATGAGAGTTTGCCTATATCTAGTCGTTTACAGCGTTTTTACGCTTGAATGCCACCAAAATAATACACGCTGTAAAATATATTAAACTCCCAAAATTAATAAAAATTGGACTCAAAATGAAATTTCAACCGTATAGAATGTTTAATACATATTTATTTACTTACCTGGCTAATTAAAACTTCAATTAAACTTGATTAAAGCCTTAATTTTTGCCATTTTTCTTCCATCTACAGCGTTGGTTCGAGCTTCTTCTTCATGGAATTTAATTCCCTTTGTTGCTACTTCATTTGCTGGAAGAAAATCGGGCATAAACGGCCTTAAATTGGCCAAAACAAACGGTCAGAACGCGACCACGTGACGGCCGCTGAAAGGCCACCGCCTCAAGGCCAAAACGACGTCGTTTTGGACATCATTGGCTTGGAAAAATCAGCAGAAAACCCCCCAGCGCACGCACGCCCCCGCGGATGGAACCCGCGACCTACCGCCACTAAATTAATTTATTGTCTTATTTCCATAAATACTCCCAAATTACTAATAATTACTATTAACATCAATTAAATTAATGACTCTTCAATAAATAATTATTTTCTCAAAATAACATAAGTACACATTTTCTTAAACCTCTAAATCCCCAAATAAATTAATATTCCCTTTTAACCCATAAATATTCAATAATTACCACGAATACAACAATTAATAATTATTAAATATTTTCAAATAATTTAATCAATTACCTTTAATTCTTTATTTTCCTCAAAACCACACAAATAAATAATTCCTCTTAAATTCTCAAATATTCAATAATATGCTCAAATACTAATTTAAATAATTATTATTTATTTTTAAATGTCGAGATTTTAGAAAATGTCTCTGCAGGCCACTAGGAGCCTTCTTTTATAGACCAACTTGATATATTGGACTTATCTTGATTGAATAACAATATAAATAATCATAATCTCATCAAGAGTCAACTTCATTTAGAAGTAAAATATGTTAGAGAATATCTCATGACATAATTATCCACTAATACTGACTCTATTTCTACATAAATTGCTAACTGAGTTCGACTAAAATTGTGAGCTACATTAACTTGCCAAGTGATCCAAATAAAAAAAATGAAACTATTAAATATCTCAATAAACAATAATTAGGGAGAATGGTAGAAATAAAAACATGTGAAAGTTTTAAGTTTCTTCTTTTTCTATTTTTCTATTATTTTCTTGTGCGCTGCAACCTGTCCAACCAGCCATTCTTGTTCATCATCATTCTCGTCTTCGTCGAGCCTATCCTAGTTCCTATACTTGAATGTCATAATTTATTGGGCATGTCGTTGAACTGGTCGAGCCCATAGTTGAGACCATCATCGTTCGATTCTCATCGTTGTTCCCAACAACCATTTCTTGTTATAATGGATTGATTATAGGTGTGTATATATAAGTATACATATAAATCCCTTGTTGTTGTGATCGATCCTATAAATCCACTATTGTTCTGATAGATTAAACTTATTGTTGCTCTAATTAATTAATTATATATATATATGCACCTATATATATAAACCCACCACAACAATGGCCATACCTCACACGTTCACTAGTTCGTGTTCTTACTAATTTTGTTAAAGTATTTAATAATTCTACTTTAAATTGTTAAAGTATTTAAAAATTCTACCTTTTTAAAATATATATGTCTAATATGACATTTTAAAATGCCATAATACCTTTTTGATAGATTACATTTATATATTCATCCTAAATAAAAATGTTACACGGACATTAAATTTTGAGATTTTATTTTATGACACTCAACATTAATGATAATTATTTATTGATTAATAAAAAAACAAATATATTACCCACATCAAATAATCTTATATTGCCTAACATGGACCCCCACCACCCAATTCCCCGCCGCACACCCCTTCCCCTCCAAATTTCACCCACCGCCCATTACAGGCCGGCCAGCCCCCTCCCCCTTCCCCAATATTATCCCCACATGCATGCATATATGAAAATAATTTTATATTTTTTAAATATTACTATAAATTATTATTTAAATACATTATTAGTTCTCGTCTATTCAATTAAAATTACAGTTACAATTATAAGTATTTTAATAATTAAACGATAATCATAATTAATAATTTATTTTTTTAATCATAATAAAATTTATATTTATTTTATACATTTTTTAATTATATTTGTGAGATAGGGATATAATTGAATCGATCAAATTACTCATAAAGACATGAGTGATTTAATTGAGGGGCAAAATAGAGAGTTTAATTAAAAAAGAATTTTAAATTTGTTATTGTCTGGGCTATATCAGTATCGGACAACGACAACATAAATAGTTCAATATTTTTAATTTATTTTTATTTTTTAATCTATTTAATTTAAGTATCTATTCGATCAAGTTGGTTTGATTTAAAAAAAAATAATCTATTTAATTTGAATAATTCGATTAATTCAGTTACATCTAATTATTTATATTTTTAAACAATGACGTAGCTCAAACAGTAACATATATTTAAAACTTATCTCTAATTAAATCTCTCATTTGACCCTCTCCCCCAATCAAATCACGTTAAATTCTTCTGAGTAATTTGATAAATTTAGTTATATTCTTATCTCACAAACACGATTAAAATATATATAAAATAAATATAAATTTTATTATGATTAAAAGAAATAAATTGTTAATTATGATTATAGTTTAATTATTAAGAAAATTATAATTTTAATTGAATAGACTATAATTAATAATGTATTTAAATAATATGAGAGTATGTTGCCGACGTGAAGAATATACCAATATCAATAATCATTCACAATATAATATCATTTTGGTATCATAAACCCAGACGAGCAGGCATACGTCATTGGTGGGTTCGATTACGTATTCCTTCGGCCGGAAGGTCCACTGCCCATCACACTGACTCCAAGACACGGATGTCAGACTTAACAATTGATTTAAAGTTTTAGTACTTTTCAATTTTTAATTTTTAATTTTAAATTTATTTTCAATTTTCTATTTTAATAATCTATTTTTAAAAAATTAAAAATGTATTCTCTTTATCATTTTGAAAAATTATTTCTCAAAACAAAAAATTAGAAAACGCGTTCTCTTTGAAATTTGAAAATTAATTTTTAATGATATTTTATTCAATAAATTTGATTATTTGATAAATTAAAAATATTTAATATTAATGTATTATTAAAAATATATATATATTTTTAAATTAATGAATTTTATAATATTTTTTCTCATTATAATAATAAAATATGAATAAATAAATAAATAAATATGTTTTGAGTTTAAAAACAGTAAAGAGAACGCGCTTTCATTATTTTAGAAAATTAAAAATTAAAAATGACTTAAAAACAGCAAAGAGAACGTAATCTTAATATTTTCATATATATATTGATGTAGTATATATATATATAGAAATATATAGAATAGATTATTTTTATATAATTAATAAAATAAAATATATATTTATTATATAAATAATAATACATAAAGAAAAAGAAAGAGAAAGAGAAAGAGAAAGAGAGGGCATGGATGCTAAATGCCATCCTCACCCTGGCCTCAATTGAAACATAACCAAGAATTTCTTGAATCAAACCCAATCGACTTTGACACTATCCCAACTAGGGTAGGGTGAAACAGTGTTGGAATACATATATGATTGTGTAAATAAATTTAAAAAAATTTACGCATCAAAGATGTATAATAGAATATATATATATATATATATATGACCCTCGTTCTATACTAGCCTGAGGACGATGATTCACCTGCATTTGTGTGTCTCATCGGAATCTTCAAATTTTTTCGCACCTAACAATTGCATACTTGTAATATTAAACAGAAGTAAAGGAAAAACAACAGAGAATAAGCCAGATAAAACTCTTTGTTATTTCTCTCTTTTTTCTCTTGTTCAATTTCTTTTAGAAGCCACCCCACCACCTTTCCAATTTTGTGCCAAGCAAAAGTTGACTTTTCAAAAGATAGCTCTTGGATAAATCGACTCTACATAAATTTCTCTCGAACGGGTCGACTAAAGTTATACAAAAGTCTATTTTTGGCAAATCAGAAGTCGACTTCTTAATCCAAATTTTGGAAAAATAATTTTATGAATTTTATATTTACTTTAGAAATGGTTTTAATAGAAAATAAAAATTTTGATTATGTATATACTATAAAAAAATATTTTATAAATTAATCAAAAATAATTAAGATTTACAATTTGTATATTATTAAAAAATATTCTTTTTGATAATCATCAAAACTTAAATTAGAGCTTAAATAGAGCAAGTTGGCTCAACAATCAATGTCGCATTCAATGCGTTGTTCTCCAACAACCTCTCACAAATTTACTAAAAACATCCTCATATCATATGATATGTGACTCACTAACCCTTAACCATTAATAATTCATACTAATCAAGGTAGTAAATATTGTGTCAGTTCATATTTGACTAATCAGAGTCCCATCCAATTAATCTAAGAATCAAGAATAAGTTAAGAAGTCATATTATCAAAAAAATTTGTCGCACATTCTTAACACCTTAAGAATAAGATTATCAAACAAGAGATTTATAAACTGATTCATATAGCAAACTAAAAAATTTATAAATAAAAATAAACTTGTTTGTTATTAATTATAAATACAAAAATACATCACACGTATTAATAACATATGTCAAACGTCATCCAAATTTAATATTAAAACACATCACTAAGAACGAGTCCTAGCAAGTTCGAAATATTTTGCCAACACTACTCAGTTCTGAATAATATATAATGTATTTCTGTCAAATGTACCTTAAACAAGAATTGTTATTTAAAAAAATAAATTATAAAAATTTATAATATTAAAACCGATCACAATAAATGTAATGTGCACGAAAATTACTTATATTTTGTGGTTGCGGTATGGTTTGCTTTTGACTAAAACGGATGTGGATGTTACGTGTTGGTGGTGGGATTTTATTTATTTATTTTAGTACTGTCCGGTTGGACTGAGAAGTCAGCTTCAAAGCGGATGGACATTTAAATGAGAGTAGAATGCGACGTTATATAAATAAAAGATATTTTATATAATAATATAAAATTTTAGTATGTAATAAAAAAATATATTATATACAAATTTTTATATTATAAAAATTATAATAATTTATTTTATATATGATGTGTCATAGATAAAAACTCATTAAAAGATAAAAAAAAAGTTCCAAAAGCCTAAATTACTAAAAATATAATTTTTTTCCTTAATTGAGAAGTCTTGAATAAAGAGCAAACAAAATAAATCTGACATTCAAAAATATATTAAAAAATTTTGAAAAAAGAATAAATATTATTTATAAAAATTTTGATTATAGTGAATCTTAGAATGTTAGAATAAATATTATTTATAAAAATTTTAATATTAAAAATCTTAGAATATTAAGATAAATATTATCTAAAAATATCATAATTTAAGTAAATTTCAAAAAATCTTATATTTCTCTATAAATAGATAAGTTTTCATTTTAAAAAAATATGTATCTAATATTAATTTTTAAAAAGTATTAGAGTATTTTACACAATGACTTTTCTATGTTATTTGACCTTTTTTTTATAAAAATTAAATAAATTGATAATAATATTTTTAATTAATAAATTATATCTATTTGAGCGACAACAATATAAATTTTAAATTTTAAACTCTCAAGATGAATAGAATCCAATTCCTTGCGCCCCAAGTTGAAAAGACAGGAAGTCAGGGGGTCAAAGCACGAGCGTTGAAGATTGCAGCTTCAAAAAAGCTGTCTCCTTGTTTCGCGCGAAAATGACGACTCCCAAAAGATGCCATCCTTCTTGTGGTGACACCAAATTGAAAATGCCATCGTTTAAGACTATTAATTTATTGAAATATTAAATAGAGTTTAATAATCTAAATTGCATTCATTGATATAAATTTAAAAAATATAAGATATAAAAAATATTTTATATTATATTTATTAAATTTATAAATATTAAAGATAAAAAAAAACTCATATACCCCTAATACATTCTAAAAAAATTAGCAAATAAAAATTTGAAAATATTTTTTTATTTTTATCTTGATCATTTTATATTTTAGTTTAAAAAATATTATAATCTTATTTTAATATAATTTTATCTTACTCATTTTAATAAATGTTTCCTTAGAGTGACGTTGCTACAAATATTAAATGAATGTTCTAATTTTCTTGTAATTTTCAATGTGACATTTAAATTAGTTATTTGTAATTTTTACTTTAATCCAACTTCCATATTGAAGTCCATCTAATCCAATTTATTAAGAATGTGAAGAAAATTAATTACATTTTAGTATTTATACTAAAAATTATTAAAAATGAGAGTGGATTTAACTTTTATTATTTTTTGGTTGATATTTAATTTGAACAATGAATCATATATTTAATGATTTTCTTTTTTATATTTTTTTTTGTTTTAAGATTTTAGCATTTGCTCAATTAGAAAGCAGTTTATTCAATTTATTTTTTAAATGTAGTGATAATACGAAAATCGGCCACCAAATTATTTATAGATTATGACACAATATCTTGGGTAGCCACTTGCAAGATAAGGGTTGCGACTTCACGAAACACTCTTGGAATCGCTTCTTCATATTCAAGTCAGTAATATAATTGATGAAAATATTGTTTTAAAAATCAAATCAAATCAATCAATTAAACTGGTTTAACTTGGAATCAATGGTCTATTCGGTCTGATTTGAGTTAAAAAATCAAATTTCCTTCAATCCGGTCAAAATTCGATTGGATCGGTGAACCGGGAATTGGATTGACCCTGATTTTTTCACTCTCTCACTTATTTTTAAAATTTTAATTCTTAATTAATTCTTTAACAACATATATAACAATTATATATAAAATATTAGTTGTATATTAGTTAATAATAATATTTCTCATAATAATATATAAAATATTAGTATTTTAAATATATATTAAATATATATTTAATATATATATTATTTAATTATAAAATATATATGACATCGTTCGGTCGGACTACTCCAGTCTAATCGGTCGGACCAACTGGCATGTGACCCAATTAATAGGCCGATTCACTCTTTGATGTCAAGAGATACTGACTGTTGAGATATAAGGCAGAGAGATAAATATTATATATAAATTATGAGACTACAAATCAAAATTATGTAAAATTAAGTATTTGAAATAAATTGTTTGAAAACAAATGTGTCTGAATTAAAGCGTCTCTGTAGGCCACCGTGGGCCTTCTTTTATAGACCGACTTGATACATAGGACTTGTATTTATTGAATAATAATATAAATAATCATACTCTCATCAAAAGTCAACTTTATTTAGAAATAAAATATGTTAGAAAATATCTCGTGGCATAATTGTCCACTAATATCGACTGTATCTCTACATAAATCGCTAACTGAGTTTGACTAAAATTGTGAGCTCCATTAACTTGCCAAGTGATCTAAATAAAAAAATAATTTTATATAACTATATATCATATGGGTCATTTGATTTTACTATATCATTTTCAATTTTTTTGATTTTACCATATAGCTACATAATTATCTAATAGAATATACAGTTTTTATCACTTTATCTTTATTTAAAATTTTAGAAAACAACATTATGCAAATTATATTTAATTTTTTAAAAAATAAATAAATACAAACACGAGAAATAAAATGGGAACCCCTATGGTGTCAAGGATATCAATGCCTAATAGCGTTTTATACAACGTAAAGAGTGTCACATAATAAAAGAATACATCCTATTGTACATCAAATCTTTTTTATATTTATATTATGTAATACACTTTGTATATTATATAAAATACCTTCCATGTCGTTTGGTACCATAAATTTTTTTGAATAGTTATTGTAAATAAAAAGGTGAAAGCATAAATACACTCTTATACTTTATTAAAAAAGTATTGTGTCACTCCAAACTTTTAAGATGTCTAGTTAAATACATGTAATTCAAAACAATGAAATTATATTTCAACAAATAATAATTAGGGAGAACGGTGGAAGTGAAATGCACTCATAAGGGTTTTAGGTTTATTCTTTTTTTCACCCATTTTTCTATTATTTTCTTGTACTTTGCAGATCGTCCGACCAACCATTCCCGCTCGTCGTTCCTTCCGTCATCCCTGTCATCATTCTCGTCTTCATCGAGCCTATCATAGTTCCTATACCAGAATGTCAAAATTTGTTGTGTCTGTCGTCAAATTGGTCGAGCCCATCTTTGAGACCATCATCGTTCAGTTCTCGATGTTGTTCCTAACAACCATTCTTTATTATAGTGGGTCAATTATAGGTGTGTGTATATATAAGTATGCATATAAATTCGTTGTTGCTCCTATAAATTTACTATTGCTCTGATCGATAAAACCCATTGTTGTTCTAATTGATTAATTATGTATATATGCACACATATATAAACCCACCATAACAATGACCATACTTCACGCATTCACTAATGTGTTCTCGCTAATTTTGCTAAATTATTTAATAGTTTTACTTTTTTAAAGTACGTGTCTCTAATATGACTTTTTTTTTGAAAATTTAAAATATTGTCATAATACCTTTTTTGATAAAGTACAAGAGTACATTTATATAGCACTTAGGGCATAGATTTAATGGTTGGATAAACAATATAGGGGTGTCAATCCGGTGGGTTACTAGTTTGATCATTGCCTTATGCAAGAGCCAAATGCCTAACTTACAATTTATCTCTCATGACGTAATCAACGGCACGAATACCAAGGGTCATGCAAAGACAATAATCCCAAGAGTACATTTATATGCCCTTAGGGCATGACGCAAGTGTTAAAACTCTCAAATTTTCTTGAGAATGACAGAGAATCAACTCTTGGTGGAGATAGAAATGCCCCATTTGATGAGGACTGACTGCGTGTCCGCTTGAGAGTATATAAGCTTGCAATTGCATTCGATTTACTTGAAGGTCTAACCAAGGGAGAAGGCTAGTCTCCTCTGGGACTAGACGGGTTAGACCTGGTCACTTGAGTCATAAAAAAAAATAATAATAATGTATTTATATATTCATCCTAAATAAAAATGTTATATGGACATTAAATTTTGATAATTTCTTTTATGACACTCAACATTAATGATAATTATTTATTAATCAATAAGAGAACTGATATATTGCCCACATCAAGCAACCTTATATTGCCTAATGATGGAGCCCCACCACCCAATCCCCTCCTCCCAAATAAAAAAATTCACCTCTTTCCTCGAGTACAGGCCAGTCGCCCAAAAAAAAATAAAAATTATCCCCCCGATATATATATATATATATATGAAAATAATTATATATTTTTTAAATATTATTATAAATTATTATTTAAAAACATTATTAGTTCTTCTATGTTCAATTAGAATTAGAATTACAATTATAATTATTTTAATAATTATAATTATAACCATAATTAATAATTTATTTATTTTTTTAATCATAATATAATTTATACTTATTTTATATTTTTTTAATCGTGTTTATCAGACAGTGGTGTAACTAAATCGATCAAATTATTCAGAGGGGCTTTACATGATTTAATTGCCAGGTGAAATAGAGAGTTTTAAGTTTGTTATTGTCTAGGCTACATCAGTGTTGGACAATATAAATAGTTTAATATTTTATTTTTTATTTTTTAATTTATTCAATTTGAGTATCTATTCGATTGAGTTGGTTCGATTTTTTTTTAAAAATAATCTATTTAATTTAAATAATTTAGTTACATCCAATCGTTTATGTTATTGAACACTAACATAATCTATACAATAATATATTTAAAACCCTTAATTTCACCCTCTCTCCTCCCAATTAAATCACGATAGACTCTTTTAAGTAATTTGATCGATTCAGTTACATTTTTATTTCATAAATATGATTAAAAAATATAAAATAAATATAAATTTTATTATGATTAAAAAAATTATTAATTATGATTATAATTTAATTATTAAAAAAATTATATTTATAAGTGTAATTTTAACTGAATAGATCAGAACTATTTAAATAATAATTTATAGTAATATTTAAAAAATATAAAATTATTTTTATATATGTATATATGTGGGAATAATTGGGGATGGGGACGCGTGGCCTGTTATGGAGGAGGGGGGAGTGGGTGAAATTTGTGAGGGGGTTTGGGGGTTGACATATCAGTCTCTGATCAGATCAATGATCATTGACAATATAATATAATAAATAGTTACTAATAAATGTGTAATATCATTTTGGTATCATAAACCCCAGACGAGCAGCCATACGTCACTGGTGGGTTCGATTACGTAGTGCTTTGGCCAGAGAGGCGAGGGCTCTGCAAAACAACCGTGGAAGAAAGAAGAGAGGAGAGAAGAGAGGAGAGAGGTGAAGGTGGACGAGGGCATTTAGGTCTTTTTGACTTCTTTCGATAATCCCATCGAGCTTTCTAGCATTTTTCATTCTCAAATGGTGTCTCCTTGTCGTCCATCATCAAAAGTTGTTATATTATTGGCGTGTTATTTTTTAAATTCTCAAATTTTGTGTTTGACTCTGACTAAAAATAGTTCAATGGATAAAAAATAATTTTGAAAAATAAAAAATATTTGTCACCCTCACATTTATAGTTGTGTTAAGGGTTAAAATCTGCTTGCTAGATTCCCTAATTTACTTCTCTTATAAAATCATGGGGCGAAACAGAAGAGACGCTCGTGATAGTACATTAATAAAAAAAATTGTTATATTATCAAAATAATATATATTATTAAATAGTAATTATCTAAAATTATGATAAAAAATTTAATATTTTTTCAAAATTTATTAAAAGAAATTATCTCTTCATCTAAACAAATTTATTAGAAGCTGTTACATCCAAAGGAATACTATTTTGGGGACAGCAGATCTAAGTCCTTTAAGACACGGATCTCAGAATTGACAAGCGATTTAAAGTCTTTATATTTTATATAAATAATATGAGATGAGTCAAATTATATATTAAAAGACTTTTTAAAAAAAATTAAAAATTTGACCAACCCATTAGTCATGCCAGGGATGGGTTCATCTATTTCCGATCTTAAATTCTAATATTTTATTTTATATTTTAATAAAATAAGGGTAGATGTGGAACAAATTATTTATAAAAAATTTTAAATTGACCTTAGATCCTTCTAGAAATTTTGTAAAAAGAATAAATATTATTCATAAAAAATTAATTTTAGTGGACCTTGAGATACATATTATTTAAAAAAAATTTAATTCTAATAAATCTCAAAAAATCTTATATTATTCTATAAATAGATAAGTTCTTATTTTTAAAAAAATACATATTTAATATTAATTTTAATATATTTTTAAAATTTTCAATATCTGATTTAAATATCGAAATATTTATGTAATGATTTATTTGTATTTTTAAATAAAATTTAAATAAATCAATGATGATATTTTTAATTAATAAATTTATTATCTTACTTAAACGACAATAATATAAATTTTAAATTTTAAACTCTTCAGGTGCGTAGAATCCAATTCCTTGGGCCCCCAATTAAAAAAAGGGTAAATTTTGGGGTCAAAGCACGAGCGTAGAAGATTGTAACTTCCATGAAGCTGTCTCCTTGTTTCGCGCGAAAATGATGACTCCCAAAGATGATGCCATCCTTCACGTGGTCACAACAAATTGTAAATGCCAAGTTAAGATTATTAATTTATTGAAATATTAAATAGAGTTCAATAATCTAAATTACATTTATAAAAATTATTTTTTATTATATTTATTAAATTTATTTATCAACTCAATGAAAATAAATCATGTAACTCTTTATGTGAGATTATTTAGATAAATTTATTTTGAATCTGATTCATATATTTTAATATATTCTAAAAAAATTAAAAAATAATTTGATAAAAAATTTAAAATACTTTCTAATCTTATTTTGATTATTCTATATTTTGGTTCGAAAAATATTATAATCTTATCTTAATATAATTTTATATTATTTATTTTAACAAATACTACCTTAGAGTGGGATTGTTACAATAATCAAAAGCATCAATATTGGTTGTCATGAAAATAAAAAGATACATATTAATAAAAAAATAAAAAAAGAAGAAAAAAAAAATACCTACCAATTATTATAAAAAATAAGGGGAAAAAAAAACTTTCCATTAACAATGCGCTGTCTACACCCACCAAATGTCCCACTTCCCTTAGTCCCCTTGACATTGCCCTAAATTTAAAAATTTTCCTTGCTCACCACACCATCTCCAAGTGCTTGTAGGGTCCCCACCCTAATTTTTCCCCAAAATACAAATTTAAAACATATGTATATATATGTATTAGTATTTGTCATTTTTACTTTATTGACTCCTAACTTGTTTTTGTTAGGCAGAAGGTGGATGCGATGGGATCCATATAGTAATTTTTTTTAAATATGATCATATTTTTTTTTTTTGTGGTTAAGAAATATTAAATTTGAGTCATAGTTATTGTTAAAATGACCAACTCGTTACTTTGCATAGATCCCAAATTTAACATCGTTTCTAAAATTTACTTTTCACAAATGGATTTTATATTTAAGATTCGATCCCTTAATCCAGAAAAGTAAAACTATTAAATGGACCGTCTAATTTTTTTTTTTAATTTTTAAGGTGACTTTTAAATAAATTATATGTAATTTTTATTTTAATCCAACTTCCATATTGAAGTCCATCTAATCCGATTTATGAAGTATGTGAAGAAAATTAATTACATTTTAGTATTTAAACTAAAAATTATTAAAAATGAGAGTGAATATCAATTATTATTTTTTGTTTGATATTTAATTTCAACAATGAATCATATATTTAATGCTTTTCTTTTTTATATTATTTTTTTTTGTTTTAAGATTTTTGCATTTGCTCATCAGTTAGAAAGCAGTTTATTCAGTTTATTAAAAATTATATATTGAAAGAAAAATAATTAATAATTTATAATTATAAAACTAATGACATTTGTGACACAAACACAAGTATTATTTGAACACTCAAAATTAATAGTTAATTACTGATCTGTAAAGATTTGCTTCATTGGTGATTTTTCATACTGAAGAATCATTGGCGAGTAATTGACCATTAACCTTGAGTGTCATAAGATATCAATTTTTTTCAATTTATTATCAATTTTTCAATAATAGTGACAGAATATATTATTAATTTTTCAATTTATTTTGTTATCTTGTAATTTAAACATCTTTCATTCATTGTAATTATTTTAGGGTAAAGTTACCAATAAAATAAGATAAATTAGTGTACTTTAAGCAACGTTTGTTAAATTTAGTAAGATAAGATTGTATCAAAATAAGATAAAAATATTTTTTGCACCAAAATAAAAAATAATCAAGATAAAATTGAAAAGAATTTCAAAATTTTTATCAAACTATTTATTAAATTTTTTAGAATATACTGGAAGATATATGTATTATTTTTTCTTATTTGTAAGATTCAAGATATGTTTATCTTGAAGGAAAGTGATAAACATATCTGAAAAATACTAGATAACAAGTCATGTAACTTTTTTTTAATGATCATCAGATAAATTTAACAAACACATTAAAAATAACAAAAGTTTGAAATACTTTATATATCTTATATTTTCTAGCTTATATATAACAAATATTAACTTAAAATATAACAAATTACAAGTGCGGGGTAAAGTTGCTATTATTAATAGAGTTAGATAGCGTTTGTTAAAATGAGCAAGATAAGAGAGTATCAAGATAAGTCTGGAATGGTTTTTGGACCAAAATATGGAATGGTCAAGATAAAGTTGAGAAGCATTTCAAAATTTTTATTAAATTATTTGTTAAATTCTTTGAAATGCATTAGAGGACACAGGCGTCATTTTTTTCTTATATGTAGAGATTAAGATATGTTTATTTTAAGAGAGAAGAGATAAATGCATATATTGAAAAATTAAGATAAAAAGTCATTAATAATTTTTCTAAAAATGGTCAGATAAGCTTAATAAATATGTTGAAAAAGATAAAAGTCCAGCATGGATCCCATATCTTGATTTTTTCAATCCATATCTTAATTAACAAATGCCCCGTTAAAATATCCGTGGATGATATTAAGAAAATATCTATTATAATAGTTAATGACACTAAATTTAAAAGTATAACATTAATGAGCATTGTTATGTTGCTTGACGCAGGTTTACAATTTTGTAGAGAGTGAGTGTGTGGGTTTCACCCCTTCTCTCAATTTATCTATGCCGAATAAACGTTAAAACAATACCATAAAACTAATAATATCAATTATTTACGAGAAATGTATCATTTCAAGTAAAACATATGATTTTTAGTAACTTTTGAGTATCATAAACAACAAACACATTGAACCTTTGAATGATAAGCCAAACATATATATTAGAAATGTTATTTAAACACTTAATTTTAGTATTTAGAGAAATGTTTATATATTAAGATATTATATTATTTACTATATCAATACAAATATATCATACATCAATAATTATATATATGTATATATATATATATATAGAGAGAGAGAGAGAGAGAGAGAGAAGGGTGGGGGGGGGGGGGGGGGGGGGGGGGTGAGGGAGACTTCCTTGAAAGGGAGGGGAGGAGCAAGAGTCAAAATTGGCACTCCGTGACTGTAGTAGGATAACGTGGCGCGCAAGACTCGGCTGACGGAGAGAACCTAGAATCTCTCTCTCTCTCTCTCTCTCTCTCTCTCCCCATATATATATATATATATATATATCAGACACTGTCCTATAGCCGAAACCCCATTGAAAAATCCGGCGTATCCTTACTTCTACAGACCCTGAAACTCTCCACAAAAATGGAACTTCTTCAAGCGCCGAAGACCGGTTTGTCCAATTTCCTCACCCGCTTGTACTCCGCCTCCATGCCCAGTGATTTCCTCCTCAGACCCATCTTCCTTCATGGGGTTTCCGGTTCACTCCACCTGCTTTTGCTGCTTTCTCTCTTTGTCTTCTGGGTCTGGAGGAGGGTCAGGATTGGCCGCCATGGAGGCCCGAAACAGAGCGCCATGAGAGCTAGAATCTCCTGCTTTAAGCAAGCTCTGTTTTGCTCTCTGGCTCTCTCACTCTTTAATCTCGTTCTTTGTTCGTTGAGCTACTTTTATTGGTATCGAAATGGTTGGTCTGAGGAGAAGATTGTACTTATCTCGGATTTTGGACTCAGAGCGCTGGCTTGGTTAGCCGTCTCTGTTTATTTGCACACCCATTTATCTGATTCGGGGCAAATGAAGTTCCCAGTTTTGTTAAGAGCCTGGTGGGGGTTTTACTTCTCACTGTCATGTTATTTCCTTCTTGTTGATTTCCTCCTTAATCAGAAGGGCCGGTCCTTACCAATTCAATTGTTGGCACCGGATGCTATTTCGGCGATTACGGGTTTGTTCTTGTGTTATTTGGGGTTTTTGGGAAGGAGGGTAGGTGAAGGTGAAGGTGAAGATGGTATTCTTCAAGAACCCCTTTTGAATGGTACTACTAGTCTGAGTAATGGTACAGATTTGAACAAGTCTAGTGAAGGTGAAATCGATGCCCCTTGTGAAAATGTTAGTTTATTTAGCATCCTGACTTTCTCTTGGATGGGTAATTTGATTAGAGTGGGTTATAAGAAAACTTTAAACCTTGAGGATGTTCCTCAACTTGCCAATGTTGACAGGGTGAAAGGGGCCTTTTCAATTTTTAGTAGTAAGATAGAGTCGGATGGTGGAAGTGGAAATAGAATAACGACAATGAAGCTGGTGAAGGCCCTGATCTCCGTTACGTCCAGAGAGATTCTGTTGACGGCTCTTCTTGTACTCGTATATACGCTGGCGTCTTATGTTGGTCCTTACCTCATAGACACCTTTGTTCAGTACCTTAACGGACGTCGGGAGTTCAATAATGAAGGCTATGTTTTGGTCTCTGCATTCTTCATAGCAAAGCTCATCGAGTGCTTGGCGCAGAGGCGCTGGTTCTTCAAGTTGCAGCAGGCTGGAATTAGGGCCAGGGCAGTTCTTGTTACCATGATCTACAATAAAGGTTTGACCATATCATGCCATTCGAAACAAGGGCACACGAGTGGGGAGATCATTAATTTCATGACTATTGATGCGGAGAGGATTGGGGACTTTGGTTGGTATATACATGATCCATGGATGGTGCTCCTGCAAATTGGTTTGGCCTTGGTGATATTGTACAGAAATCTTGGGCTTGCTTGCATTGCGACTTTAGTTGCTACCATAATTGTGATGTTGGCAAATGTTCCACTTGGGAAGTTCCAGGAGAAGTTTCAGGATAATTTAATGAAATCCAAAGATAGGAGGATGAAAGCAGAATCTGAAATCTTGAGGAACATGAGGATTCTCAAGCTTCAGGCCTGGGAGATGAAGTTTTTGTCAAGAGTGGTTGATCTCAGGCAAACTGAAGCAGGATGGTTGAGAAAATTTTTATATACGTCAGCTATGACATCTTTTGTCTTTTGGGTTGCCCCTGTATTTGTGTCCGTAGCCACTTTTGGTGCTTGTATTCTTATGGGTATCCCACTTGAATCAGGGAAGATCTTATCAGCACTCGCAACATTTAGGATACTTCAAGAGCCTATTTATAACCTTCCCGACACAATCTCAATGATTGTCCAGACTAAAGTGTCCCTTGACCGCATAGCAGCATTCCTTAGTCTCGATGACTTGCAGCCTGATGTCATAGAGAAGCTTCCTAGAGACAGTTCACAAACTGCAATTGAGATTGTTGATGGGAATTTCTCTTGGGATGTATCTTCCCACAGTCCAACGCTTAAAGATATAAATATCAGTGTGTCCCGTGGCATGAGGGTTGCTGTTTGTGGTACTGTTGGCTCAGGCAAATCAAGTTTGCTCTCATGTATTTTGGGGGAAATTCCCAAAGTATCAGGGACCATTAAGCTCTTCGGAACAAAGGCCTACGTTGCCCAGTCACCATGGATACAGAGTGGGAAGATAGAAGAGAATATACTGTTTGGCAGGGAGATGGACCGAGACAAGTATGAGAAGGTACTTGAAGCCTGTTCTCTGAAGAAAGACCTGGAAATTCTATCATTTGGTGATCAGACAGAGATAGGTGAGAGGGGAATCAACTTGAGTGGAGGCCAGAAGCAGAGGATACAGATTGCACGTGCTCTATACCAAGATGCAGATATTTATCTGTTCGATGATCCATTTAGTGCTGTAGATGCTCATACAGGAAGCCATCTCTTTAAGGTGATTATGTTCTTCCTTTTCTACTCATTATTTGGTTTTTTGAACAAAAATAGGGATAACTTTCTGTTTTTTGTTTGTTTTTTCCCTTCTTTTTTTTTTTGGTTAGTAAATCAGGAAAGTACTAAATTGATGATAAACAACTATTGCAATATGTCTACTGGCTTCGTATTTTTTTTAAAAGGAACAAAAATCTTCTTAGACTTTTGTATTTCTTTGCGATTTAATTCTCCTGCTGTGTTTGATTGGCATTTGCTTCTTTTCTTCTTCTGTATCTTCTTCTCTCCTCTGAGATTTGGATAGGCAGCTGCATTTGCATTGAATCACTTTGTTAATCATTGATTCACAGGAATGTCTACTGGGACAATTGGGTTCAAAAACAGTGGTGTATGTTACTCATCAAGTAGAGTTCTTACCTGCTGCAGATCTCATCCTGGTGAGCTATTGTTGTATTGTCTCTTCCATGTCTTTTATACTTGATGAATACAATGCATGACGCAATATAATTCCTTCTCATTAGGTCATGAAAGATGGAATGATTACTCAAGCTGGGAAGTACAACGACATACTCAGTTCAGGTACTGACTTTATGGAACTTGTGGGAGCACACAGGGAAGCTTTATCAGTCTTGGATTCCAGAGTGGCTGGTTCAGCCTCAAAAAACTTAAATATCAATGAGGAGGATGATCGTATTGGGAGTGTTAACAAGTCTGTCAAGAAAGAGGAAGCTGGGGATAGTCAAAATGGTAAGGCTGATGATGTGGTGGGACAAAAAGGACAACTCACTCAAGAGGAAGAAAGAGAGAAAGGCAGAGTTGGTTTTCCAGTCTACTGGAAATATATAACAACAGCATATGGAGGAGCTCTTGTGCCCCTCATATTGATGGCACAGATTCTGTTTCAGGGACTTCAAATTGGAAGCAACTATTGGATGGCTTGGGCAACTCCTGTGTCAAAGGATATGGCACCTCCAGTTGGAGGTGTTACTCTCCTGAGCGTTTATGTAGCTTTGGCAATTGGAAGTGCTTTTTGTGTCTTCACCAGAGTCTTTCTTCTTATAACAGCTGGGTATAAAACTGCCACAGCACTCTTCTCTAAAATGCATTACTGCATCTTCCGTGCTCCCATGTCATTCTTTGATGCCACCCCAAGTGGACGAATCTTAAATAGAGTAAGTATATCTATCAACTTCACCCTTGCTATCATTGTTGTTGTCCTATTCTGTAATTTGTTCCAACAAGGGTGTGGATGGTGAATGTGTTGGTTTTGTATGCTTGCATAAATATAAAACCTTAGTTGATCAATATGTTTTCCTCTTTCAGGCATCTACAGACCAAAGTACGATAGATTTGGATATTCCTTTTCGAGTTGGGGCAGTTGCTTTCTCAACGATACAGCTCCTGGGAATTATTGCAGTAATGTCACAGGTTGCATGGCAGGTCTTTGTTATATTCATTCCTGTAATTGCAACCTGCATTTGGTTACAGGTAATTAGTTTGATTGTCAATCAAGTTGTGCACCTTAAGCTTTTACAATCTCAATTGCCTTTAGGATTACAAACCTTCTGAGTTTAATTATATTTATGCCTATCTTTGCTCCTAACTATTTGAAATAAATGTTTTCTTTTATCTTTTTTCATTTTTTTTAAATTGAGTTTTGATGCTCTTTTCTATTGACAAAAGGATTTAATGCAAAGAGGCCTGCTGGCTGACAATAGATTTATGACTTTATTCGACCACCTCTTCCTTGAAAATTTGATCATTCTAATTGTAAAGCAATGAAAACACAAACGTATATGCATAGAAGATTACTGAAGGTTCTTGCCTCTTCATATCATCACAGCAATATTACATACCTTCAGCACGAGAACTTGCACGCTTGGTTGGAGTATGCAAAGGTCCAGTTATACAGCATTTTGCTGAAACCATCTCAGGATCAACTACTATCAGGAGCTTTGATCAGGAATCAAGATTCAAGGAGTTATATATGAAACTGACAGATGCATATTCTCGACCAAAGTTTTATAATGCTGCTGCAATGGAATGGCTATGCTTCCGCATGGATATGTTGTCCTCTATTACATTTGCCTTTTCTCTGGTTGTCTTGATCTCTATACCAACAGGAGCAATTGATCCAAGTAATTAAGTTTTTTTTTTTTTTCTGATTCAGTGTTCCTTGTTTTGCAGGTGTTCAACACTTGATTATGAACTCATCTTCTTTTGTTAATTTGCAGGTATTGCAGGATTAGCAGTGACGTATGGGCTTAATCTTAACATGTTACAGGCATGGGTTATATGGAATATTTGCAATATGGAGAATAAAATTATATCAGTTGAAAGAATACTTCAGTACACTACTATCCCGAGTGAGCCTCCTCTAGTGATTGAAGCAAAGAGACCAAATAGTCAGTGGCCCTCACAGGGAGAAGTCAATATAAGAGATCTGCAGGTAAAGCCAATTTCCATTCTCTTTCATTTTTTTTTTTTTTTGGCTAAATTCTCTTTCTTAATAAGAAATGAGATTCATGTATGGAATTATTTGATCCCAATATCTTGAGCATGGATATAGGTCCAATATGCCCCGCACTTGCCACTTGTTTTACGAGGCCTTACATGCACTTTCCCTGGTGGAATGAAGACTGGAATTGTTGGGAGGACGGGCAGTGGCAAGTCAACGCTCATACAGACACTCTTCCGCATTGTTGATCCTACTGTTGGTCAAATTCTGATAGATGGTGTAGACATTTCCTCAATTGGACTGCATGATTTACGGTCTAGGTTAAGCATCATTCCGCAGGATCCAACCATGTTTGAAGGAACTGTGCGAAGCAACTTGGACCCCCTCGAAGAGTACACTGATGAACAGATTTGGGAGGTGGGTTTGTATTCTTTGATGTCTATGCGGTTTATTGAACTTATATAAAGCAACAGCTAGTGCATTCTTCTTTGGACTGCGTTTGTGAAAATACTCTTGTTGCTTTAGGCTCTTGACAAGTGCCAGCTTGTAGATGAAGTCAAGAAGAAGGAAGGCAAGCTTGATTCATCAGGTATTGTCATCAACTATAGTACTTTTGGCCAGAAGGACTTGATAAATTGTATGATCAATTGTTCTTATCTTCTAGAATCCTGTTTTTTGCAGTTACCGAGAATGGGGAGAATTGGAGTATGGGTCAGAGGCAACTTGTTTGCCTTGGCCGGGTGCTACTCAAGAAAAGCAAGGTCTTGGTGCTCGATGAAGCAACAGCATCAGTCGACACTGCAACCGACACTCTTATTCAGCAAACACTCAAGCAACACTTCTCAGACTGTACGGTTTTAACCATTGCACACAGGATAACATCTGTACTCGATAGCGACATGGTTCTGCTGTTAGATAATGGTTAGTATCGCAGCTTTATTCTTCTGTCTCTACACCTTTGAAGCTGTGGGAAATATTCTTAGTATTTGCCTTCTTATTTGCAATTTTGTTTTCTTCCACAGGACTTGTAATGGAATATGATTCCCCAATAAAGTTGCTCGAAAACAAGTCATCCTCCTTCTCAAGGTTAGTTGCAGAATACAGTTCAAGATCCAATTCTACTTTCAAGTAAGCGGCAAGCTGTTTGAAGGATGGGATCGCGATAGAGCTTGCAAATCTCTAGCATTCAAGGTTGATGACGAAACCAGAAAATCAGGCAGTTACTAGCATCTGAGATTCATTTTTTGATTTTGTTTTGTTGTACTGCTTCAGTGATTCTGGTTATAAAACACCAAGTTATCAGTCAGTCTTAGTTTCATGCAAGATCAAGTGAGATCAACTGTAATATTGCTGGGCACTTCTGTTACCGGTGATTGACTCATGTTGTATAATATGTTTAGAATAAAATCTATTCGGTTTTCCTAAGACTCTTAACCTTTCTGATGAAGAACAAGAATGTCCAGCCTTGTTGATGGATCCATGCATCTCCATTTACTCTACTTCTGTTGCTATTGGAACACTTGAATTCTGCAGCATTTCTCTGCTGTGTAGAATTTTGTGTTGTAGGATTTTACTTGTTTCTCTTGAAATCTTGTATATATTTTGGAGTCACCACCTAACCTGAATCATTCCAACTTTTATTGGGTTGGGGTTGGTTCGGTTCAACTTTCTATTCGAATTGGTTTCGGGTCTAATTTTAAAAATCCAATCAAAACTAGTTTGAATTCGAGTTAATACTAAACCTAGCATTTATGATTTTCTAAAAATAATAATTAATTTAACTCTTATAAGCTCAAGCATTGATTTTATTTGATTTACTCTAAAAATATAAGATTATGTACCATAAAACAACAAAATATGGGTTTGTGGGAAATATGTATTTCTCCTTTAATTTCCTTTCATCTTCTTAGCATTCCTCATGAGGGGGTATTATATTTTGTCTCCTGCAAAAGAAAAAGCATATATAGAAAATTAAGGTGATCTTCACTGTAATAGATATATATACAAATATATATATCATCGATGATGCGCAGAATTAACCATCAATATATTTATTGAGAAATTGTATTAGATAGCAAAAAAAGTCATAAACTTTGGATTCTTAAATCGATCCTCTACAAAAAAGAGTGGTGAAGCTGCCTCAAGGTTAGCTTAAAAAGACACTCCAATGGCTAAGTTAGGCGTGGAGCAATAGTAAGGAAGTAAGGGAGGTTGAGATCATAATTGAGAAAGCTTATCCGAAAAGAGAAAATCTATTTTATCTGGAGTAGTTTACATGTAGTCTATTGGTTAGAATTAAGTCTCCTTGTTGATCATTGACTAAGAATAATTTATTTTAGATAGTTTTAGGAGATTAGTTTCATCCTCTAAAATCACTTTCTGATAATTTATAAGAAGGGGTTTATCTTAGGTTTACTAAGATTAGCATTAATGATTGGATTGTAAAAAGTAATTTTATATCACCTTCGACTTTATTCCTTAATTTTATTAAAGAATTCTAATCAGATTAGGTGGTTCAATCTTGAGAAAAAATGGCTCCCTCTTGGGTCCATGGAAGGCCACTATTACAAGTCAAGCTAGGACCAAATTAGAACTCTAAGGTCGAAGGCAACCTGTTGTAGCAGACCTAGTGTGTGGCCTGGCATACATATTTTGTTTATGCAATTTTTAGGTACATCAAGACTTTTCATTTCCTTGGTTTAATGTATTTGAAGTGAGGAAGTAGAAGAAAAATTATCTTCCTCAGTTAGGTTCCAAGGTCAAAGATGGTTTGTAAATGCTGAAGCTGAGAATGACTTACAAATACCCAATGTGAGAGTAGTTTAGTCAAGCGAACTGAGGTTAGGTGTGGCTTGGTGTAGCGGCACAAGGTCGAAGGTGGCTTGGCTAGATGTACATGTGTCCCATGTATTATTTTCGAGTGTATTAATGAAACAGTATGCTAGGAAACAAACAAGAATAAGTAGGGCACAATCAAGAGAGAAGAAAAGCTCTCGTGATTCTCTAAATTAAAGATCAAGATGAATGAAAATAAAAAATTAATACAAGAGACTCCGTTGAGTTTATATTTATACTCAACAAATCTAATAATAGACTAACTAATACAACACCAATACATAGAGTAAAATACAAGACAACATTACAACAACATCAACTAATTTAACAATAGTAACGTGACTATGAACAACTCAAAAAATACTTTCTTACAAGACAACATTATAGAAACATTAACTAATTTAACAACAATAACGTGACTATGAACAACTCAGGAAATACTTCCTTCCACATTCCCCCTTAAACCAGACTCTTTCTTGGACGATTGCCTATCTGAAACTTCTTGAAAAGTAGTCTGAATAGGTGACAACTTAAGATTGAGTTTGTCACACAGAAACTAAAATCTATTCCTTGATAGGTTTTTAGTGAAAACATCAACTATCTGATGAAAAGTAAGAACATAACGTATTTCAATTTTACCATTCTCCACCTTTTCTCACACAAAATGCACATCAATCTTAATGTGTTTAGTGCGAGAATGAAACACTAGATTTTTAGCAATACTCTTAGTAGCTAGGTTGTCACTCCATTCAATTGGTGTGTGAACACTTGGTTATGCCAATTCTGAAAACAAGGATTTTAGCCACAAACCCTAAGTAATAACCCTGTACTCAGCTTCCCCAACAAACCTTACCATAACATATTGTTTTCGGGAGCTCCAAACTATCAAATTATTTCCAAGAAACACACACAGTCCACTTGTTGAATGCCTGGTTACCTTATAACCGACATGACCAACATCAATATACACAATTAAGGGTAGATCTGTGGATGAAGGAGATAATAACAAGCCCAAACCAAGAGTACCCTTGAAATACCGAAGTAGCCTTTTACAAGCCAACCAATGTTGTTGCTTAGGGGAAGATAGAAATTGACTGAACTTATTAACTGCAAAGGCAATATTCGGTCTAGCGTAGGTCAAATATTGCAAAGAGCCAACCACAGTCTGATATAACGATGGATCAGAGAAAATATCACCCTTATTAGTTAAAGAGATAACTGTATTCACAAGAGTGGCACAAGGTTTACAGTCTAGCGTGGTTTCCTTTCTCAAGAGATCCAAAGTATATTTTGACTGAGTAAGATAAATGCCATTATGATCTTGGTGCATGTGATTCAAATCTTAGGAAATAATTGACAAAATCTAGAGTTTTTAAAGCAAAATGAATATCCAAATCCTGAATACAAGCTCTAAGGGCCATGGTATTGGATCCTGTGATCAGTATATTATCCACATACACCAAGATGAACATCACAAACTGAGATGATCACTTGATAGAAAAAGAGGCATTAAACACAGCCCGTGTAAAACCTCAAGACTGTAAAGTGGCTTGCAACTTAGTGTACCAAGCTTTAAGAGCTTGTTTAAGGCCATAAAGGGACTTTTTCAGCTTGCAAACATGTCTAGGAAACTGAGAGTCTACAAAGCCCTTTGGTTGAGACATAAAGACTTCCTCAATAAGGTCACCATTTAGAAAAGCATTGTTTACATCCACCTGTTGTATATCCCAACCAAATGTAACATCCAATGAGAACAAAACTTTAATAGTAAGGGCCTTAACAACAGGGCTAAATGTCATAGTATAATCAATACCTGGAGTTTGAAGGAACCCCTTAACTACTAACCGAGCCTTGTGCTTAAGCACTGTCTTATCAGAATTATACTTAATCTGAAAGACCTACTTGCAGCCAATCAGATTTATATCCTTAGAAAATGAAACCAAATCCCAGGTGTGATTGCGCTGCAAGGCTGCAAACTCTTCTTCCATAGCTGTAACACCCTGCTTCTCCCAAGCGTGCGTTAATTTGAGATTTTGGGGATATTTTTTTTTTTCAACATACACTCAATATAAATTAAACCCTAACAATCCCGATCTACCATCTTAGCATATCAACTTATAGGAATAAGCTATGACAAGTAATATCATCACAATAGTGGAAGTAAGATCGAAACCTCAATAATACATAATCGTAATTCCTTTATTCATAATATAGAAATTGTGCCATCGATGACATCATCAAAATAATACACCTACAATTGAATATCTCATACATAATAAAAGACCTACGAAAGATCTAATATGTACTATCAGTTATATCTCGATAACTTCATTTCCCTTGACATCGCTGCTTTTACCTAAAACGTTTAAATATTCTAGTAACATAGTCCAACTTAGATGTTAAATCATCTAAGTGAGAGTTTAAAAATATTTTCGTGAATGCATGCAAGACCATGAAAAATAGACATATCCCGACATGTCCCAGCCAAAGAGAATCCCATACGCGCTTAACCCATGTCACATAATCACATTGACGCATTGGCATAACACAACCCTAGCTTAGGAGAGACAACATCAACGCAGGAACCTAGCTCACCACAATCACGTCAGAGATTACGTTCCCGCTCAAAAGTATTGTAGAACACTATCCATGTCCAAAACATGTGTCAACGCCATAGCCACAACATGTAATGATGCATTACATAAAACAACATTTCAATGCACGTTTTTTAATGCACATAAAAATAAACAATTTGGATAAACCATTCACATGAAATCAACCATTCACATGCCAAAACCATTGCATGGAACAAAATCAAGTATAGGGTCGAACCACCTAAAGTAAACCCAAGTTTTGATAGTAGAACCACTCATCTTAATTTTGTTTTTCAGGATTTCTCGAAGAACGTGCTGACCTAAAAAATTGTGCAAATATCCAAATCTTATATCCAAATTTCCTCCTGATCAATAAATATCCAAGAAAATCATTATTTCTGATTTTCCTAGATTTTTCATAATTTTCCTAGTTTTTCTCTATTTTCTCCTATTTTCCATAAATCTTATTTTTTTCAAAATAATATCTCCTCAAGTTTTTTCCCAAAATTTTCTCCACAATAATTCATAAAATAATATTCCTAATTTTCTATAATTTTATGGAATTTTTCCAAATTTTCTCATATTTTTCCTCTATTTTTCATAATTCATTTTTTTCCTCAAAAATTATAAAATAAATAATTCCTCCAATATTTTCCAGAATTTTTCTCCACTAAAATCCACAAAATAATTTTTCAATTTTTTCTAGATTTTTCTTCTATTTTTTTTTCTTTTTTCTTATCTTCGTGAGTTGTCTTTTCCGATGACGACGATCAGTGACGACCTCCGATGACTGATCCAACGACACCCCTATGAATGTCTCATTGAATTGATCCTAGGGCACCCCTTGGATGCTCGAAAAATCAATTGGAAGGCCCTCGATTGGCTGAATAACAGTCCAGCTTTGGCGACCTTTGCGTTTTCCGGCAACCCTTTGAAACTAACTCAAACTAACATAAAATCACTCCAAAATTTCCAAAATCGATCCTTTCAACCCAAGGAACAAAAACCCTCTATCAAGAACTCTTGATTCACTCTCTAACACGATCAATTTGAAGTTTAAACTTGTTAAACTTTTGGCCATCCCTAACCCCTATTTATACTCGATTTTTGGTCCAAAACGAGCCATGCTTAGTCAAATCCAGGTCTTTAATGCTTGATATAACCTTAGATAGCGTCAAATCACTGAAATGTACCTCGAACACCACTTCCCCAATTTTCTGGCAAGTCTCAGCCATACCCATGTCAAATCACGGCCATACCCGACCATTTCTTGACCATGCTTGCTCCCAATTGAACCACCATGCTTTGGGGCCCACTTTTGACCCCTTGAAATGACCTATTTGATGCCGGTAGGACGCTGGTCGGTGGCGGCAGAAGCTTGGTCGACGGTGGCTATGGCAGCTTTTCAAAATTTTGCACTTTGACCCCATTTTTCTTCTAATTTCCATTTTTGCCCTTGATTGAAGCCTCTAAGCTTTCCAACTATTCCATTAAGCCGCAAAGTTTCAAAATCTTCATTTCATCTCTGAAGATTCAGAAAAATCATCTTTTTGACCTCATTCAGGTAAGATTAAAACATTACACTTAGGCCCGAATATCATGATTTGACCACAAATCCTTTTATTTCTTCTTGAAACCACTTAATGATCGTTCTACCTAGAAAATTAGAGCTTCCTCAGGGTTCCATGGATTTTTTGGATGCCTCTTACCACCATTTTGTCTTTCAGGCTATGATTTAGCTGTATCGGGAACTATCTCAAATTTGATTTCTTTCGGCATCATAAATCTCATCTCGAGACGCTCGTCGATGTTATACCATTTTCTTTAGAGATCTAAGTTTTGAGGCACTCCCTGCCGTTGATTTGGAGATTTATTTTATTATCAAACCAATTTTTCGGTATTTTAATCTCATCCAAATACGTGGCAACCTCTTGCCAACATGGGGTATTACATTCTCCCCTCCTTAAGGGAATTTCGTCCTCAAAATTTTCACTGACTAATCAAATAACTAAGGTTACACTCAGCTTATTGCCTCACTTCAAATGATCCTACTCGAATTGAAGTATGGCCATTGAGTTTTTTTCTTAGGTTGGTGGATACTACCCTCATTTGTTGATAATATCATTACCCGAACACCTTAACCACATATCAATTATCCTAATTTACATTTATCACACACCATATACTTACCAAGTACGACGTATTTTTCACAGAATTTCCCGTTGTAGCTATCTACAAGTCGTCACACATATCTTAAAAATGATCATTTTCGAGCCATGAATGATCCTACTCCAAAATTTTTTGTCTCTTTGCAAGATTCGTATGCTCTTATCATCTTGACTTCTAATGTGCTATACCTTAAGCCTTAATTCTTAACCTTAAGCCCGATTTCCATCTTTATCTTTAGGCTAATGCATTTGTTATGATCATAAATGCACAAATTCTACTCGAATAAAATCCGTGTACCTTTTTTCATTATCGGATAGGTCTCCTCGTCTTCTCTTGTCAAACAATAAACTCATCCAGTATGAGGTCCTTGTGAACACAAGGACATCAACGAGCCGGATTGAACTAGTAGCTCCGCTGCTACTATTATCGTGTTTTAGCCCTTTTAAATTGCCTTTTATGATTATTTACGATTTCTTTATTTTAACTGTTAAGGTGTCTCATTGACGGTAGCACATCAAGGCGGAATGCGACACATTGGGCATCAAATATAACATAACTTGCATAATCACAAACCAACTACCATTAATGACGACAACATGCCCCAGAATCACACTTTACCAATAAACATACATTTTAATATAATTGTGCTTTTTTTAATACAATCCAAGCTTGCAACTTAAGACTTATCTTTATACACAGTGTGTCTATATATATATATATATGATTAGGGATACAGAAAAAGAAAGACAAAATAAGGTATCAATTAGGAAGCAAAAATAAGGAAATTCACAGAGAGCCCTAACATGTAGCATAAATTAAAACATAAACCCTCAAAATCAACCACAATTGTATAAATCACAAAGTAATAGTTAGTTAGGGTTTCGCTACACATACAAAAGGGATGAACGATTCTAATAACTAAGTACTTGAATATTGAAACTGAACAAAAGGAAAGAAACCCATATCCGAACTGATTGAGACCTGAACAATGAACCAAAAGAAAACTTGGAAGAGCGATAGAGAAACTTACACGAAACCAAGATCGACAACCATACTGCAAGCAACAACAATATGCAGGAGCTTCGATCACCGATTGACAGATATGGATTGACGAAAAGAAGGCGATTTTTGCACAGAGTAGTGCGATTTGGATTGGCGGGATTGGATTTGGCAGGGATTTGGATTCGACAGGAAGAGGCAGAGATGGACGCGCGGGAAGGATGAAGATATATATATATATATGGAAGTGTTGTGTTAATTAGAAGAAGGGTTTGGAAAATTTAGAACAAAAATTAATAAAATAAGATTTTAAAAAATAAAGCTGAAGTGTTTAAAGAGAAATTAATAAAAAAAATTGCCTAATTAAGATTATGAGTATATATTTGGCAATAAATATTCAAGTTAATTTTTAAGATTCAATAACGACGGGATTTTTAATTAATAGTGAGAACTTTAAATATCCGTCGTTAGAAACTAATTTTATACCACATTTAACGAGAGTATAAATAATCCCTCGTTGTAATCATGAAAAGTACGGTTTTAACGACGGGATATTTTTCCTCTCATTATTTTTTTCTCGTTAAAAGTCATTTTTTTTGTAGTGTGCTTCATATCCCTTCCCCAATTGCTTTATCTTTTGTGTTTTCGAACATTTATTCGCATAATTCCTAGGTTGATTGCATAAGAAACATGTAATCCCTATTCGATTCTCAGTCAAAGGTGTCTCTTTAGTCTTGGAGCAGTCATTCTCCTTATGTCCGTCTTCACCGCAACAACGAACATGCCTTAGCAAACATTGCTTCCCTAGGTGTACCTTGTTACATCGGGGACACGGCTCGCCATCTTTGGAATTCTTTCCTTCCGACTTCTGCTTCATGTCTTTTGTATCTTTTTTCTTGTCATCTGATCTAATCAATCCTACATGTAGTAGATTCATATCAGTAGTTAGAGCCTTGTGCAGTGCCTGGTTGTAAGTGTTAACAATACACGAGCTGAGAGCTTGCTGTAGTTCCACTTTCAATCCATCCACAAATTTCTGTGCCTTTTGCCACTTGTCGGCTTTGTACATAGGCACGTACCTAATCAATTGGGTAAATTTGATATTGTACTGAGTCATGTCATTCCTTCTGTCTATCTTAACTTCATAAATTCCCAAGTCTTTTCTTCCCTCCAACTTCGAGGAAAATACTTAGATATAAAAATTGTACCATCGATGACATCATCAAAATAATACACCTACAGCTGAATATCTCGTACATAATAAAAGACCTACAAAACATCTAATATGTATTATCAGTTACATCTCGATAACTTCATTTCTTTTGGTGCTGCTGCTTTCACTTGGAACGTTTGAATATTTCAAGAACAGTCTAAATTAGATGCTGAATCATCTAAGTGAGAGTTCAAAAATATTTTTGTGAATGTATGCAAGACCATGAACAATAGACATATCTCAACATGTCTCAATCTAAGAGAATTCCATATGTGCTTAACCCATACCAGCCTAAAAGAATCCTAGACCAAGACTGCAAATCCTTTTATTTCTTCTCAAAACCACTCAAGGGTTATTCTACTTAGAAAATTAGAGCCTTGTCAAGGTTCCATGGATTTCCCGATGCCCCTTACCACCATTTGGTCTTTTAGGCTATGATTTAGCTGTATCGGGAATTGTCTCAAATTTGATTTCTTTCGGCGTCATAAATCCCTTCTCAAGACCCTTGTCGATTTTATATCATTTTTTTTAGACATATAAGTTTTGAGGCATTCTTTGCCGTCGATTTGGCAATTTATTTTACTATCAAACCAATTTTTTGGTATTTTAAACTCATCCAAATGCGTGGCAACCCCATGCCATCATGGGGTATTACAATAGCCTTAATCCATTGCGAGTCTAAAAAGGCCTCACGAACTAAACTAGGCTCTAGGGAACTCACTAAGGCATGATGTGAAGTGATTGAAAGGGACTTGGCCTTAGACCTAGTAATCATAGGATGGAAAGAAAGGGCTGAAGAGGCTTTATATTTAAGAACATGAACTACAGGTCTAGGAGAAGAAGGCTGCACAGTGGGTAAGAGAGCAACATGAGGTGTAGAATCAGGAGAAGAAACAACATTTGATAAGGAGGAATTCAAGGGTCATGCTATTATAGAGGAAAGAGATGAAGAAAGTGACTGTAGAAAAACCACTAGGAATTGATGGAGATGAAGAAGAGGACGTGAACAAACTAGGATAGGGAAAGTCATCAAGATTAAATTAAACATGTCTTCAAACATAAACTCGTTCAGAGGGTTGCAAACACTTGTAACTTGCTTGAACATAACATTCCTAAGAAAAATACATTGGTTGAATGGAAATCAAACTTGTGTTTGATATAAGGTCTTAGGTAAGGAAAGCAAACACAACAAAAAAGTTGGAGCATTAGGTAGTTAGGTTGTTTGTGGTATAATAATTCAAATGGTGTGCGGAATTTGAGAGGTGATGAATGAAACAAATTAATGAGATGCACTGCTATTTGAAAAGATTTCACCCAAAACTTGAGAGGCATATGAGCATGGGTCAACAAAGTAAGTCTCATTTCTGATATATGCTTTCTCTCGGCTACACCATTATGTTGATGGGTATAAGGATAAGTAAAACATGGCAGTATATCATGATTGTCAAGATAAGGCAAGAAAGCTTTAAATTCCCCCTTGCCATTATCAGTTTGTAAAGCTTTAATTTTGGTTTGATACTAAAGTTCAACAAGTTTATTAAAGGTAACAAAGGTAGGCAATGCATCAAATTTTAACTTCAAATGGTATAGCCATGTATAACGTGTGTATGCATCAACAAAAATGATGTAATATATGTACTCTTTAATAGACAAAGTAGGAGAAGGAACTCATAGGTCTGAATAAACCAACTGAAATGGTTTCTTTGTTGTAACATTACAATCAACAAATGGAAGTTGATGAAGTTTCCCAATTTTGCAATAATCGCAAAAAGGAAGAAATGAATGAGAACAAGGAATCTGAATGAATATGATGTGTAGGGATCGTTGAGGCTCCAAGTTGAGCATTAGTACGATTACTTGACGTCTAGCACGAAAATCGAGATTGGCATGAGAATCGAGGAGGTCTAAAATACATTAAAGGTGAGTAGTTCTACTGAAAACTTGGCTTACTATGAGTGTTTTTACTTAAAAATTTGGTTTATTTTGGGTGGTTCGACCTTATACTTGATTTGTTTTATACAAACGATTTGACCTACGATAGGTTGATTTCATATGGGAGGTTCGTCCCAAGTTGTTTTATACATGTGCATTATAAATTCATGCATTAAAATATTGATTTTAAATGATGCATGTTATGTGTTGCGGTATTTGCATGTTTATGTGTTGTCCACGTGGGATGTGGGTTGTCAACCTGTATTGTGGTACTTGAGTGATAGCACTCGGAATGCATGTCAAGGATTAATGCTATGTGACCCACTTGGGACGAGGTTGAGACGGACTTCACCCTATGATACTCAAGTGGTGGAGTTGAGAGTGGACACCACCTTGGAAGTTGGCTCAAGTGGCGGGGCTGAGAGTGGACACCACCCCAGGTTCTTTTGAGAAATAACATTATTGCCTAGATGAACATCGTTTACAGGGATAATGTTAATTCTCTTGTGGCCAGGGTTGTGTTGAGATCTAAAATACTTTTGAGTGGGAGCGTAATGCCTAACATGATATAGGGGTGATACCCAAGTTCATGCGTTGAGGTTGTCCCTCTTAAGCAACATTGTGTTATGCCAATGTGTCGATTTGGTGGTGTTGCTTTTAGAGAGATTGCATTTTTCCCCGGTTAGGGTTAAGTGTTGTGTGGGATTCTCTTGAGCTGGGACATGTCGAGATATGTCAGTTTGGTTCATGGTCTTGCATATATTCATGAAAATATTTTTGAACTCTCGCTTAGATGATTCATCATCTAATTTGGACTTTATCCTTGCAATATTCAAATGTTCAAGGTGAAAACAACGCACCAAAGGAAAGGAGGTTCTCGAGAGATAGTTGATAGTTATATATTAGATCTTTTGTAGGTCTTTTATTATGTACGAGACATTTAGGTGTAGGTGTATTATTTTGATGATGTCATGTTGAACATCGATGGTACAAATTCTATATTATGAATAAAAGAATTACGCTTATGTATTATTGAGGTTTCAATTTTGCTTTCGCTAATGTGATGATATTACTACTCTTAGCTTATTCCTTTAAGTTGATATGCAAAGATGGTAGATCAGGATTGTTGGGGTTTAATTTACGTTGAGTGTATGTTGAAAAAAAATATCTCCGAAATCTCGGGTTAACGCACGCCTTGGGGAAAAGTGGGATGTTACAATGAGACTTATGTAAATTGTACGGATGTAAACCTTACTTTCATGTTGTATGACTCTACGGTTTGATGTTAACTAAGGAAATGAATGTATTGTTTTGTTCCCTAGTTATTGTGCAAGATTCAGGTTTCGATCAATTTTTTAGAAATGTATGATTGGCTAATATAGATATATCAGTAAAGTCTGTATGTTTAAAAAAAAAAAAAATAACACTCTGAGAAAAAGGGGTGTTACATAGAGTATGGTCAATAGTCTTGATCTTAAAAATATAATCATTGATAGATAAAGAACATTTCTTAACTGACCTTAACTACTGCTTTAGTTGAAAAGACTTGGTAATAGTTTGATATGGATATAAACTTTCAAGCGAAGATCATACCTCGATAGATGATTCACAATGAATCATCTGCGCTAAGACCTCATTGTTAATGATCGAAAAAAGCCAGCCTAGTAGCAGTTGGTTCGATTCCAACCAATTTAGATGTTCTGAGTTCACCTTCTAAGATCTAGCTTATCTGTCATTAGGATTCGATACATACTTCAGTGGATGTGGCATCTTGTTAAGAAACAACAAGAGGTCAAAGGCTTTGATTATAGCCAGAATTTAAGCCTTCCAAAAGATGTAATTATCAGAATCTAATTTTATTGGAATAAAACTGAAGGCCTTTGCAATCGCATCAAAATCATATTGCGATATAGATGATAATGATGAAAAAGAGCCAGGTGGAAGGGAAAAAGAGGCATTGAGATCAGGATTTGGCATCATGACTTGTGTCTGTGGCTTTAATACCATGAAACAGTAGGCTAGGGCACAAACAAAAATAACTAAGGCACAATCAAGAGAGAAGAAAGGCTCTTGTGATTCTCTGAATTAAAGATCAAGATGAATGAAAATGAAAAATCAATAGAAGAGACTCTACTGAGTTTATATTTATACTTGGTAAATCTGATAACCAACTAACTAATACAACACCATTACATAGAGCAAAATACAAAACAACATTATAGCAACATCAACTAATTTAACAATAGTAACGTGACTATGAGCAACTCAGGAAATACTTCTTTTCACAATTAAGATAGTTCTCCCCTTCCAGAATTAAAATTTAATTTGTAGACATTTGAAATTTGTGCACATACCACCTTGTTTTTATGTGTATTATGCATTAAATGCAATTGTGGAATGTGCACTAGACAATGCTAGGTGTATGTTCTTGATGCATTGTGGCCATTAGTACTAATGATTGCTTTTAAAATGCTCCCACTTTTTGAAAGCCAAATCTTCCTTACACCTTATATATGTGTAAGCTCAACCAATGTTTTTGAACTCTTCTTTAACATTTCTCATTTTGGTTTTTGTTTCATTCTTTTTCATTCCCAACTATCACCTTTCTTTGATCCCATTTCTTGAGTTTTTTCATTGGTCAACAAGTTAGAGATAGTTCTTGTGTAGAATTATCCAATCAAAAAAATCAAGATGAAGTAGATGTTCCCATGTGAGTAGAAAGAGTTCCTCAAGAAGTTTAAAATTTTGACACATGGGTGATTGATTTTAACATCCACTTGGGGGGTTTGCATACCCATCCACGCCTTGTGTAAGGTAATTCATCGAAAGATCTAAGATTTTCTTTAGCAGGTTGAGGTCACTCTTACCCAACTATTCTTTTTTCACCTGAAGGTATTTGACTATGTTCTTGATAATCTACTTAGCCGTCCTTTCAGTTCAAATTCCTATCACAACAAGCCAAGTATGTATGTTGTCATGCTTTTAAGCTCCTGATCTCCTCTTTGCAAATCTAAAAAATGTCTATGGTACAAGTGTATCGACCCAATAAGCCCTACATGCAACATGTAAAATACGAATGCATCCCATACTTATCTTGGTCTTCTCCAAGGCTTTTCAATCGAAACAAATTGATTTATTCAAGATGTAACCCCATGCATTCTCATTTATGATAACCAACATCATAAACTGATCATATTAAAACAATGGTCCCTTCTTAGACATATCTTGTATTGGGATTTACATGAATATATGCCCACCTAATGCGACATTCATCCAACAATATAACAATTGCATCATAATATCATGCATTATCAAGTCATGCGATGCTCTATATGCTATGTATATGGAACAAGCATGAGAACTTACATTGATATAAGGTAAAGTTTTAGATCAGGACAACAATCTACTATTTGATCCTTAAATAAAGATTAAACTCATTAACAATATATTTCATTTATCACAATTCACACATAGTCCTATTGTGTTTTTGATTATGCCATATATCACAAAAAAATCCTCCAAATTAGTGTGCTTTTCTTCCTATAAACAAAGGATTTTAACCCATCTGAACACATATCTCAACCTCAAGTGATATCTATTTTATTAATAAAGAACAAATGGTTTTCCATTTATCATGGGTGAGAGTCTCTATAAATCATCATTTTTTTTTTCAAAATCATAAGAATCTAGTCGATTAAAGTGTTTAATTGGCATAATATGGTTGATACTTTATAAGTTTTTGGTTTGACTAGTCGATTAACTCCAAGTTTTAAAATATTACTTAATATCGACTAATTGATTATGAGTTTTTTTGTCTCTAAATTTCTTGTTGTTAATGTAGGATAATAACGTTAAAATTGAACTGATAAATTAAAATTAAATAATAATTAGTGAATTGAATATTTCTTAGAATTAAGGGTAAGTATTAAGTTGGTTCAATTACTAAATTGATTGAATTACTCAAACTCAACAGATTGAATCTATGTGAAAAATCGAATCAAATCGATCAAATAAATTTTTGAATTGGACAAATTGAAAAATGAAAAAAATAAAATAATAAAATATAAAAATGATGTTATTTTTGACATTTTGTTAGGTTCAATCAGTGTGTCTTTTTTAATACGGAGATTGAACCGAATCTAAATAACTAAAATTATTAAACCTGAAATCTGAATCAAATCAACCTACAATTTAAATCAAATTAAATCAATAATTTTAACTTATTTAATTTAATTATTTTAATTTACTCGAAATCTTGCTCACCTAGTCGAATTTAAGAATTTAAGGTTTACGCGACCGGAAGGCCGATTGAAGTTCAGCGGGATGGGGAGTTAGGGGTAATATGCGTCATTTGCCCACACTCCCACTTGCTTCGAAAACTCGCTCCAGAAGACAATGAACCACCGCTAAGGCCTCGTTCGCGTTCACGGACGGCAATCAAGAAGAAGATGACGATAAAGCCCATCGCCATCTACTTCTCACCGCCTCTCTGCAATCTCTAGAGCTTCAACGAACCGTTTCCTAAGCCCTTTGTATCAGAGAAGTTTCCACAAATTGTCGGGAATTCTGATGGATTTAGCAGCCAAACCCTCGATTCTCAATCACTCGACATTCTCTGCAGCTTCGCGCCGTTCATTTCTCTCCGCCTCTCACCGTCCAATTCGACGAACGACGAACAATTTCACTGCAAGTTTGCGTCGCTCTTCTCGGAAATCCTCCAATTTTGTCGCCGTAAGATTTCGGGAAAATGCGGTTTGTTACTGTGGAGTCCGTGCAATATCTGCCGCAGCTAAAGATAGGGGAAGTGATTGTGTTCAAGAGTCCGTTCCCAGTATGAACTCAGGGCTTCTTGAAGTTTTGGTGAAGCGCGGAGCTGTGTTGGCGGCTGCTGTTGTTTGTGGGGCTTTTGTGTTTGGTTGCAGGAGAGCCTTTGCTGTGGAGGGCGTTGTCGGTGCCGGTTATGGGGTTATAGGACAGAGCATATTGTTGTTGAAGAATTGTTGGCCAAAAGTGGTGCAGGTTCTTCTGGTGCTCAAGGAGCAAGGTTTAATTTTGGCTGCGCTTTTTGGCCTCTCCGCGTTTTTCTCCATGGCCGAAACTGCGATTACCACGCTTTGGCCGTGGAAGGTACTAATTTTGTACTCCAGTTGAGATTTCTACGCAATTTTCGTTTTGCTGTATGTATGAACTGTTGGCAATGCACATTGTTGAGTTATGCTTTGGAAATATTAGTGCAGGAATTATATTCTCTTTTCAAGATTTCTCAACGGCAGAGTAATCAGCAGATATTCAAGTACCATTAAGTACTAAATATAACCACAATCAAACAGTGAGGAAAAACTAGTCTGTAAGATCTGAAAGTTGTGGAGATTGCCCCAAGCCATTATTTCCTGTGTGTGTTGTGAAAGAGACGCACAAAAACAGCTCACAAAAACAAACCCCAGATAGCATAAACTTTCGATAGAACTGAAAGGATTAAAACTCCCAACACAATCATGGCAAACATATAAGAGATACACGTAACAGAAAACATAAACAACAAGAAAAATAAATAACGCAAAGGGGACAAGATTTTTACCGTGGTTCACCCAAAATTTGGGTTACGTCCACGTTGAGCTCTGGTATGAAGAGCTCACTACACTATAAAGAGAAGGAGTACAACTGATTTACATCAACATATCAAACTCTCTGTACATCACTAATCTTGCTAACACAGTCGACCCAATGATCACAAAATCAAGATCAAAGGTCTACCAATCAAAACCAGTGAACAAAGAGAATATACAGAGCATTTACAGAAGACAAAAACGGAGAATAGAATGATCTCACTCGGACCCCCTAAGAGAGGAAAAACCCCTCAAAGACTTTCGGCCAAGACGATAGAAAATGAAAAAACCCTAATCCCCAATGCTCTTTACTCCCTCTCTCTTTTTCCCCGTCCCTGAACGAATCCCGAGGCGGAACATAAATAGCCAAGATGGATGGTTGAGATAACCCGAGATAAAGCAAGATTGATGGTCTGGATCAGCTCGGGATAAAGCAAGATGGATGGACATGATCAGATCGGGCAAAGCGACTCGAGCTGGCCAGCTGGAGGTTGCCGCGTGGCCTTCCAGCAGGTTTCCCAAAAAACAACCGGGTTGCCCCGCTACCCTCCTCCAGCCAAGAACCAAAACGGCATCACTTTGATGCTTCATAAATAACAGTGTGCAAAGAGTTTTCTGGAATCGATTGATATAACCTGAACTTCACAGTTAATACCTGGATGGTGGCATTCTGAAGGGCGATGAACCATTACAGAATACCTAAGGAGCTTGCATAAAATGTAGAGACAATGAAAAGTTGGAGTAGAGAATTTTGATTTTCTGTGTTTTTTTCTTCCTTTTTACTTGTTGCATGGGTTATGCAGTCATCTAGTTGTATACAATTTCTGAAGGATGTCTCTTTCCTCCCGTGGGTGTGTCTTTTAGAAATGATATAATTCTTGTTTTCTATTTTTAGTTACCAAATAAAAAGTTCAATCAATTCTGAAACTTTCATTTTTAACAATTCTCTTACAGTCCCTGCAAAGTCTCAATGTCTTAAAATCTTTTGTCACACCCCTAACAAGCGGGACCAGCTGCAAACCCTAGGCTTTTGGCCTAAGGAACACATTCAGCCTAAAAATCTGTTTTATCATATTTTATAACTGAAAAATATCCAAAGAACAATAGCCAACAATATCCTCAGTGATTATATATCTAAAATAAGCAAAAGCTGAAGTGTCCCTAAAGTGAGTCCTCCGAGTCAAACCCTGGGCTTGTTATTGACCACCTGAAATGGTTAGGTGGAGTTGTGAGCTCATAGATTAGTGATAGGTAATCTGCACGCAAGTAGATCATATCTTAAACATTGTATTCTTCATCAAATTTTTTTCATTTCCGAATATTCTCAATGCATCAATTTGAATCAACAGTAATAATCTCATGTTACATGCACGTGTACAAAATGATTTTTGTATAATAGTAAGAATTCTGTTCCATTTTCAAATAAATATCCAAGGCATTTTCATGTGCTCAATCATCTCACATGATGGTGCAATTGGTAAATATGATAATGCACAAGTCAAGGGAACCACTATCAATATCCAAATCTGAATATCGTAATTGGCTAACTAAAAAGGGGGAAATAGTACATTCAAGTGGTTGACTAGGTAGGCTACTTGGGTGGCTGAATGAAGACTCCAACATGCAAGGAGATATGTGCAAATTACCATGTGCACACACACACATATATGAGTTGGCAGCTGCCTTTTGGGTAGCAATGGGGTGGGAGAGAGGTTGTTGTATGGATGGATGGCCAATCTACAAGGGCAATAATGACACAATGTTGAAAAGGAAGGTTGCAAAATATTTGGTATCTTGGTTGATATGTTCTATCAGAAAGGGGCATTTCTTGGAGGAAAGCTGAATGACCTGGAAAAGGCAATTTGTTGATGCAAAAGACCATAATGGGCGTGAAAGGGCTGGGCACTCTAAGGGTAAATTGGTCCATTCCTGACACCTAGCTAATGCTTATATGATCCTTGATAATAGGAGAGTAAGTAATTTTCTCTCTGTTGATGTGTGAGTGTTTGGGAGTGAACTGCTAGCTAAATTGCTGTGATTTTCTTTTGTCCTTATGTGGGGTGCTTGAGGAGCATGTCTACTCTAGCAAGAGGGGGATTAGCATATGGTGAGTAGTGTGTGAGAGCCTTGTTTGTTTGAGAGGCTTACTGTGCTGTTGAGAAAGCTTACTGGGAGCTGTTGTGCTTAGAACAAGGGACTTGTTTGAGCAGTACTCCAGCTTGCATCTTCATTATGGGGTAAGATCACTCATCTTCATACATGTGCATGGCATTGGTGTCATGACCCTAGGAATTACCTAAGGATATAATAGTAAATATAATAGTAGGAGTTGGCATACAATATACAATAATTGTAATTTCTTTTCTTACTTTCTGTTATAGTGTTTTGTTCTATTCTATAGACAGTTAGACTAGTTGTTATATTGCACATGGGAGTATGTGGGAGGATGTTAGACTATATATAAGCCTCAGTTGTGGTTAGATGGATATGCTTGATTAATGAAATTCTGAATTTCTCTCTCTACAATTTCTCTTTTTTTCCCTTTCTCGTTCTCCACTGTTCCATTCCTCCTCTTTCTAATTCTATTCAATCTCCCTATTCAATTCTTCTCAGTTTCTTCCCCAAAACTCCTTCCAATTACTTCTAAGACCCTAACTAAACCCTAGGGTCATGACAAATGGTATCAGAACAGTCCATCATTGGCTGTGGTTTTGATTTGAGTTCCGACGGTGATTATAGGCTGCTAATTTCCGATTGAAGGAGAGCAAAGCAGTTTCGACTCGAAACTGTACGCAGATTCCGTTCGAAAAGACGGATTCCTCCGACTTCTTTGTTAGTGAGTCCCGACACCCTAGGCTGCTAATTTCCAAGTCGGAAGGTGTTTGAGGCGAGAATATGAGGCTTGGCAGCAGGCGAGCCAGGAAGTCGTGATTGGTGTAGGAGTTCCAAGAGATCACGGTTGTGTAGTGGGGTTCGGCTGGAAGGCAACGAAGGGAGGGTGGTCTACGACCACTGAAGTGCGATTGTTGAGGCGAGCGTGAGTCTGTCGGAGGTGAAGTGGATGACCCAGAGAGTTGCTACCAGATCGATAAGCTTCCTGTAGGCGCGGCTGGGTGTTACAGTCTTGATCGAGAAATTTCGACTAGTGTTCTGTGGGATACTGCCGCTTGATTGGTCAGTGATTTCAACTTAGACGGTAAGAAGTGGATCTGGGTGACTTCTTGAACCCATTGTAGTTGCTACCAGATTTCGGAAATACCAGAGGCGAGCGCAATTGGGCTGGGAGCCTGTGGACGGTGATTGGGTTGAGAAGAACCGCTATTAATTTCTGGAAAGCTCAACAAGCACTCATGTTCCGAGTCTTGAAGAGGAAGGCGGATAGCTGAGGCCGAAAGAAGAGGCGCGACTGGGAAGATCGCTGAACCATTTCAGTTCCAGCGAGCAGTGAAGGCGTGAAGAAGACCTAGATCCGGGTGATTTGGAAGCTATAGCTATCGTGAGTAGATACAAATCCGGTGACCGCGACAACTCTCTGCTATGTTCCCGTGATCAATTCCTGCTGGATTTCAGAATTGGATTCCGATGCACTAGGAGGTGAGTGTCGACTAATACTTTGGGCTTGGAAATTTGAAGGTGACGGGGCCAATTGGTTTTGATGGTGCTTTCGGAGACGCCTAGAGCAGTTCCAGTTGATCAGAACTTGCAGGCGAATACAACCTCCTTGATTCCGACGGAGTAATTCTTGGCTAATTGGCTTTGAGGTAGTTGATCATCCAACTACTGTGATGTTGATTGTGTTTTTTGGCTAAGAGTCAGACGCTCTAGGAGACTCTAGGAGACCATTCAAGTTGTTGGAACTGTGCAACTTCTTCCGCTGCTACAATAGACTTGACCTTGAAGCAGAACAGTGGCTACAATTTGCCACTTCTTGGATCAGTTTCAGGGTGATTGTTGAGAGGTACATACTGAAGAGAAGTGAGGGATTTAGGATGTACAAAGCTCCTGTTTATTGGCCTTCGAGTTGTCCTATTCGTGAAGCTAGGGGAGACAGTGCATACATGAAGCATAATGCTTCATTTTCAGTTGGAATAGAGCCTCAATGGTAGCCAAGGGAGGCTGTATTTTCAGTTGGCAGTAACAAGGACAAAGGAACAAGCAACGAGATACATGATACGAGCAAGGAATTTGGCCTTATGATACGCGAGAAGCTGCAAGAGTTTGCGATGATACTTATTAAGAAGTATCATTACAACTTTTCAGTAGAATACTTTGAAGATTATCATGGAAGTTTTAACAAGGAGGAATTCCTTGGAGTGGAGTGGAAGAAGGATACTAGTTTCGGTGGAATTGACAAGGATGGTGGCTGTCAGGACAGTGCTTGCAGCAATAACAGAAAGTCCGAGGGCTTAGCTCAAAGTGTTTGGATAAAAGAAGAATTAAAGGAGTACTCTAATTCCTTTGGGAAGGAGGTTGTTGATGAGGATGATCCAGATGATAATAGCGGAAGTCCAAAACAAGAGATGCTTGAGGCATTCAATTAGTTGTCGGGAATGATAGGAGACACCAAGGAATCTCTAGAATCGGAGAGTGATTCAGCTGCAGTGATTGAGGAGTTAGAAGAAGAAATAATATCTCAGGAAGTACCTACTGAAAGGCTGGAAGAGGAAAGTGGAGAAGGTAAGTATGGTGTGTACGACAATGATCAGGAAACAGCTATGGGAAAGGAGTTTCTTGCTATTGCAATTGTTCAAATTCCAATTGGTGAGCTGCAATATCAGGGCTGGTTTTGGTTGGCAAGGAAGATTGAGTCCCTTACTATCACTGGAAATGGCATGATTGAGCATGTATCTTCGGTGGAAACATCTTCTAACGTTGTGAAGATGTGTGGATTGGGTAAGGAATTTCATGAACAACTGATAATTGGTGGGAAGCTGAGAGAGATAACTGAAGAAGTCAAAAGTTTGGTAGTAAGGGATGGAACTATAGCTGCTCTAGTGGTTCTTGCTCCAATGGTAAAATTCATGTTTCTGTCTACTGTATTGACAGAGGAACCGACTGCTGGAATTGGGGCTGTGGCAGTACCTAGTTCTGAAGCTCACAAGCAAGCCTCGTCTAAGTATTTAAGGCAAGTCAACAATTTTTCATTGCTGCATTTCCAGGATATTGCTAGTAACTTTACAATAAAACATGGCAGTGGGTTGGATGGAAATGCAATAATTGCAGCTAGGGATACTTGCTTAACTTACTTACTTGTATGGGACGGGGATGGATTATCCAAGGAAGCCATGGGTACAGTTAAATCTTCCTTTAGACTCCAAGTTCCAACTACTAACCATATCAGGCCAGGTGTGGCTGATCATGTTTGCCAATGGAAGACCGAAATTGATTGGACAGGTATAGGGAGAGGTGGTTGTATGGGGCTTGCATTCGATAAAGTTTCTCCTATGGAAGTGGGGCAACTTAGGCTTGGAGTTGATCTTGGACACTTCAGAACGAGGAAGAAGAAGAGGCCTAGAAGGAGAAAGAAAGAAATAAAGATAGATTAGATAGCAAAGGCGGAAATTGGATGAAGCAATGGCTACTTGCTACAAGTTCTTGAGGACAAGAACTCTCTCAAGGAGGGGGAAATTGTCATGACCCTAGGAATTACCCAAGGATATAATAGTAAAAATATCATAGTAGGAGTTGGCATACAATATACAATAATTGTAATTTCTTTTGTTTATTTTTGTTATAGTGTTTTGTCCTATTCTATAGGCAGTTAGACTAGTTCTTATATTGCACATGGGAGTACGTGGGAGGATGATAGGCTATATATAAGCCTCAGCTGTGGTTAGATGGATATGCTTGATTAATGAAATTCTAAATTTCTCTCTCTACAATTTCTCTCTCTTTCCCCCTCTCTCTCTCGTTCTCCATTGTTCCATTCCTTCTCTCCCTAATTCTATTCAATCTCCCTTTTCAATTCTTCTCAGTTTTTTCCCCAAAACTCCTTCCAATTACTTCTGAGACCCTAGCTAAACCCTAGGGTCATGACAGAGGGTTGCCTGCCTTAGGAATTAATGACTTGGTAGAGTAGTGAGTTATGCCTTGTGGTCTATGAGCACGAACATGAACACGATGACAACATTTTCCAAAAAAGGACATGGAATGGGTATGTTAATTAATAAAATAAAACTTTATATTTCTAATGGCACAATAAAGTACCAAGACCATATTCCAAACACATAAATATGCATTTAAAATTCATAATCCAAGTTCCCAAATAAATAAGTCTAATCTAATTAGCAACCAACTCACAAGTTGTTAGGATTAGGAGCGCTTAGACAACTCAATCAATGTTTACAAATGCCAATCTCTCACACTCCTCACCCGGAATCAACCCAATCAACAGATATAAGAAACTGAAATTGAAAGAATAGAATTGAACAAGAAAATAATGAAAAGATACAACCAAACCAACACAAGAGGCGTGCGATATATCTTGGTTTAGGCTGCGAACATCTAGCCACAAGTCCGAGAGCAATTCTACTAGAAATCTGGTGAAAACAGTACAAGATCCCTATTCTCTATCACACAAGTACGCTGCACACACAGAGATTACAATGAACTCTCTTTCTCACAAAGCCTTTCCTCTCTTTTACAACAATATCATTCGCATTTAGAGGCAAAGAATGATCAATTGTATCCAACTGCCTCGCCCTAAGCCTTCTATTTGCAGAGGCTTGGAGGTGGTAATTACAAGGCTTTATATTTTGCCTACACAAAGACTAAAATACCCCTTATAATAAAATGCCTAAGCTAGCCTCTTGCTAACTTAGAATATTCAGCCGCTTCCATTCACTTGAGGGATCTCCTGTTCTTTTAAGCCTTCTAGACAGATTTCTCATTGCAAAACCCAACAAATCTCCACCATTTTGCATGAGTGACTTCTAGAATTTGGCTCCATCAATTGCTCTTCATTAGGGACCTGCAAAACATTTGATCATTCACAAATACAAAAATGTAAGAGCCTCAAACAATGATATAACTTAGACATAGGTACTATTTTAGTGAACATATCTGCAACATTTTCTTCTCTTACTGCCTTTCTCAAATCTATTTCCTTTCTTTCAAGTACTTCTCTGATAAAGTGATACTAACGTCAAAGGTTAGTCGGCAGGCTAATTTACCTCTCTTACACATGGCTAGATATAGCCTATGTTGTGAGTATAGTGAGTCAATTCATGCATGAACCCAAGGAACTTCACCTGCAAGCAGTGTACAAAATCTTACATTGCCTCAAGGGTACTCTGGGAAAGGGAATTCTATTCAAAAAAGGGGGTAAACTCACTCTAGAGGTCTACACTGATGCAAATTATGCAAGCTCAATGATTGATAGAAGATCTATCTTGGGATATTGTACTTTATTGGGTGGAAACTTGGTTACTTGGAGACGTAAGAAACAATTTGTCATGGCTAGATTAAGTGCAGAATTAGAATTTTAGGTAATGGAACAGGGGATATGTGAACTATTATGGTTAAAGATTATTCTGGAAGATGTAAGACTCAAGTGGGAAGGTCCTATGAAGCTCTATTGTGACAATTAGTCGGTTATCAGCATTGCACACAATCCTGTGCAGGCTACAGCATGACCGGACAAACACATTGAGGTGAATCGACATTTTATTAAAGAAAAATTGAATTGTGGTCTTATCTGCATGCCTTATATACCAAGCGAATCACAACTAGCTGATGTTTTAACTAAGTGACTCAATAGTTAGGTCTTTCACAAGTTTACAACCAAGCTGGGAATGGACAATGTCTATTCACCAGCTTGAGAGGTAGTGTCGTGAATCAATGCTGTGATTATGTGTGTGATTGGTCAAATATTTTGTAGATTTAAATGTTGTAACTACTGTTGTTAAAATCTTACGATTCACGATTCGAATCATATGATTCGACTATCGAGTCGAATCTGTAGGGTGAATCTAAAATTCCTTAAAATCGTACGATTCACGATTCAAATCGATTCATATAGAAATCGAGTCGAATTTATAGGGTGAATCAAAAATCCCTTAGAATCAACTATGAATCAGATGTTCGACCGTGAATCGCATGAATAGAACGATTCGTCCAATTTGTACGACTTCGTTTGCATGTGCGCTTTAATCAAATATTCGTTTGATTTGGCTATCTTTGAAAACAAAGAAGATGATGAAGCTCTTGAACTTGAAGATGAAAATGATTGATAATTAGTGAAGATTATGGACAATGGAGTTTATTAGTAACCTTATAGTTGTAGGGTTTTTTTTTTTTTTTCTAGTTATTTTGAAAGTGGTTTGGTTTGGTGCAATTTGAATTTAAAGGTAACATGAATATACTTTTGCCTTTTGGTATAATTTTAAACTTAGTAAATATATTTAGAAGTTTATTTATCTATTTATATTTAAAAGAATTGATCATGGTGGGCGCATTATTTATTTTCTATGAATATATATTATTTATAGTTGAAATTGAAAATGTGTACCGAATCTTATGATTCAATTCGATTCTCAATTCACGATTCATAAAATAAGGATTTCGATTATCGATTCGAATATCGATTTAACAACTATGGTTGTAACAATTCCATAATCTATGGGATTGCTTACCAATCCCCAATCAATCCCTCAATCTATGGGATTGATTATAATCAATCTTAATTGTTGGGATTGATTGATTGATATAAATTAGTAATTGATGTAATTAGGATTCCTTCATTTTCCCTTAATTTTTGAGATTTGATTGATTTTTTTCTCCTATATATATTGTAATCAAGTGGAAGCGGAAAAAATACCAACTTTTCAGTTTTCTTCTACATTCACCACAGAGAGGACACAATAAATCATTCCAAGATAAAAGTCCTTTTCTCCCCCAAGCATCCTTTGTGTTCAATTTATCATGCAGGGCCAACCAAACCAAAATCTCAACTTTAGGGGGTGCCAACCTTCACTCAGTCTCTAATGGAAATGATATGCAATGCAAAGCAATAGTCTCCGCTCTTTCACACCTTTTCATTGATTAGTTAATCACTTGTATTAGTGAGAAATGGCACCTAAGGAGATTCAACCATGGAAATTGACAGTTTATCTATCTACAAGAGTTTAAGAAATTCCCCAAAAAATTGTTGGATAGCAATTATCAGGATGCTTTATGATATTTTTACTAATGAAAAGAACTTAGAGTGGGACATTGAGAACCAATTTAAACCCTGAAATGACAGGGAAGCTATGGTTTATTCTTAGTGTCATTAGTTGTAAACATAAAAGTGACTTTTTGTTATTGATGAAGCGCATATCTTATCTTTCACAGCAATGACAACTGTTGTTCTTATCATTCACCTGCGGTTCAACTAATAATTGTTTGTGTGGTTTGGTTCACTTGGTATGAACTATTGTATAATTTGTATTCTTGTAAAGAACTCTTCACATAGAAATTACACACCAAATAGGCAGTTGCTTCTATCTGGGTTTTTGTGAAAAGATATATGAATAGATATCTGAAAGAATATCTAGTGATGAGATTGTTGGTAAAAGTATGAATCTGATTGTGGACACAAGTCATTTTGCAATTCAGTATTCTTCTAGAGTTTGAGATGACAATCGTTTGCTTGGTGAACATACTTGCAGCGGTATAGTTCCATAAAACCTGATCTTTTCTTTTTGTGTCTGAGATTTTATAGGTTTTTCTGGATTTGGCTATGAAATGGTGAAATAAAGTTTAAAACATTGTCGTTGATCTCTACTTTGAATGTGATGGCTTGTTGGAATTACATAATTGTGGATAAAACCTTTTGATTGTATTTTGAGTCATAATCTATGAAGAACAGACGCTTCATTTGGCGTTCCATACTTGTGTTCAACACATATTAGACATGGATCTTTGTAGTTTGACATGTTAGATGGCGTGTCCTAATATTTATTTTTACTTGCATTCTTGGACACATCTAGGACAAGTGTCTGTCCATGAGTTGAACAGACAACTTACAGCTAAGTAGTGACCTGCTGCCACGATTAAGCCCTAGTTGGCACCCCTAGGCACTTGATCGGGCCCAATCGGCGCCTAGGCGGCCGCTTTCCCATTCACTCTCTGGTTGGACTTGTTGCCGCTAACCTCGTCGTTTCTGTCTGCCTCGCCGCCAATCAGACCGTTTTCTCTTGCTGGTTCTCGCTTTTCTTCCTCTAGTAAGTATGGCCATCTTCCTCCTTCCTCCTTGCTCCTTGCTGCTTACTGGTGCCATCTTCGTCTTTGCTCGTTGCTGCTTGCAGGAACAAGCAAGGACGCTTGCTGTAGCAGCAAGGAGGAAGTCCTTGCTCGTTGCTGCAAGTAGCAAGCCAACTTCCTCCTTGGCAAGTAGCAAGTTACAATACTCAGAAGGAAAAAAAAAAATTGTTGTTCAATACTCAGCAAGCAGCAAGTAAACAAATTTGTACATTTTTAATTTACATCAAAATGTTAAAATTAAAAAAAAAATATATTTTTCCTAGGCGCTAGGCCCCCATTTGGCACCCAACTATCGCCTATTGCGTTTTAAAACACTGCAGCTAAGGACACAAAGGGGTTTTCGATAGAGCTTTTAGAACTTTCTTTGTGGGTAAATCCACAAACTCAATAATCTTTTCTCTACTAATTAAAATACACAATTGAGCCTATCTACAACTTTCACAAAAATAACTACTTGTTTCCTTGTATGTTAAAATAATATTATTATGGATTTAATAGCGTCTTCTTGTTGGGTTGGTGATTTTATTGATTTTTTTATATAATCATTATATAAAATTAATGATATCTTCATATTAAATTAGTGATACTTTGTAGTACTTTAAATGGCTTTTGGTTATAATGTTCATGACCACAACTAATAAAAATAATGTAATATTACTATTTGTGGTGTGCTTGCTTTATGCGTGTCCTAAATTTTTTATGAAGCTTCCATATATTGTTCCTGTATCTGAATCCACCTTTCTGTACCCATATCTGCAACTGTACTTTTTAGTATAGAATTATAAACATGTGGATTAGTAGGGTGACTTGTAAATGGTAAAAAATTTGGAGGTCATGTTATGAGAAATATGTACTTTCTATAATTAATTTGTAGTAGCAGATTATATTGTGTTATTTCATTGGATATTTAATTGTTAAAAATAAAAAGTAGTTTCAAAAGTATCTTGGATTCCAATAATAATTTGTACAAATCCATCCTTACCGTATTGCATTTTAGAGCTTGTGATGGACCATGTTCCTATTCTTGTTCACTTACCACAATCACAATTGTTCTAGTTGACATGGTTTATTATCACATTTAGAAATGTAATAGCTGGCAATAAACTAGTTATGTAGTGTTAAGACTTGGAGCCAATATTTTCAAAAATGCACTGGAACCTTCAGTTTAACCAAGATTTCCTGGTGGGTTAGCCAGTTTGATTGATCAGAATACTCATTCTCCTTGCCATCTTGAACTTGAGATAATGGTTTGCACTTACTTTTGGTTTGTTCCCGCAATAGAAAACAAAGTTTGCATTCATCCATTGTGCAAGCCTGCATAAATCTTAAAGGTTTAGACAAAGCCATCCATCCCTGGTACAAACCTTTGCCTTCTTGTGTGGTTGCCACCATACTGAATTGCTGCTCCACAATTTTTCCTTTGGTTTTTAACAGCTACAGCATATAGTATATAAACATAATTTCTAATAAAAGATGTCATTTTTTTTAACTATGGTTGAATCAGTACAACTGGCAGACCATGTATTGATTGATCCCTTTGCTGGTTTGATGTCCAGTTTGGTTTTGACAACCCTTCTTTTAATAGCTTATGGTTTTAACTTTAAGGATCCCGAAGATAAGAGGGATGCCTTACTATATATAAACCAACATTGAGCATCAATGTTCTTCATGTCTTCTGATTTTTTGCAGAAACTTCTGATGTTTGTCTAAAATTGATGTATACCAGGTGCGTGAATTGGCTGAAAAAGAGTCTGAGAATGGGGTCTTCAAAATGCTTCGCAGTGATGTTACTCGGTTCCTTACAACTATACTCATTGGCACAACGTACTTTACTTCCTATTATCAGAATTACTGTTGAACCTGTCCTCTCAAATTGAATTTGAATAATATGCCTTTGTAGATTTTTTATTTATGTGCAGTGTGGTAAACATTGGAGCAACTGCACTTGTCACGGAGGCAGCAACAGCAATATTTGGGGAGGCTGGTGTCAGTGCAGCAACTGGAGTGATGACCGTATGTTGAACACCTCTTTGCTATGTCCACCTACGCCCCTCCCTCCCCCAAAACACACACACGCACGCACACACCTCTTTGCCAAATGCAGAAATGATAAACTTTCTGATTGGGTACAGTTGTTCTCCTGGATAACAATGCCTGAAAGTGATGGTCCACATTAAAGCCTTTCTTCTTCAGTTTGATATATTTACGTGTGAAGAAAATAAATGATAGTTGTCATTTGTCATATAAATGAGTACCTGTTGTGTTTCTTGGTAATTGGAGGCTGCCTCTAAGTCTTGTTCCTGAAACAAAAGGGTGTAGCATCATGCTTTGTGACTTCCAAATAAATCTTCTCTAGCAATTCTCATTTTGGTGCAATTGGTGGTGGGGTGGCTGTCCCCTTATTCTCCTCATACTTCTTTGGTGGATGGAATGTGGTAGTGCTTTTAAGGCATCCTTTTCAGTTCTCAAGATTCAGGGGCCCATATCGTGAAGATCATCAATCTGGATCTTCTTTTGAATGTTTTCATGAATTTGTTATCTTCCCCCCCCCCCCCCCCCCCTGCCGTGCAAGTTTGCTCTCTTGCACAGTGAAATTATTTTACAGGGGTATGCGTATGCAATAAAACATTTCTGTGTTGCTTCTTTGTTTGTGACTAAAACTAGTAATTTTCCCCCAATCATATCAGGTTGCTATTTTGCTCCTCACTGAAATTACTCCGAAAAGTATAGCTGTTCACAATGCCACTGAGGTTGCTAGGTTTGTGGTAAGTCTAGAAATTGCTTCTTTATTTTATAGTGAAACATGAATCACATATTAGTCACTACATAGTTACTTATATTAGTCCTTACACTTCACATTAATCAGTTTAGCTTGCTATTCCTCCAGGTCAGGCCAGTGGCGTGGCTTTCCTTGATACTATATCCAGTGGGAAGAGTTGTTACATATCTGTCAATGGGAATGCTAAAATTGCTTGGTCTGAAAGGAAGAAGGTGTGCCTTACCATGAATATGTTTTAATCTCTTTGTAATTCTGTGTCATAATGGGTCTAGTATCTCAACTACAAAACAAAATAGTAGTTCTTATACTTTATAATTTTCGTACACTTTTAGGTTTTTATGATATATCATTGACATGTTATTTTCCCAGTGTCTTTTGGTGGTTTATGTTGACCATTTTTTGTTATCTGATGTTCCAGTTCTTTTTGTTGTGTATGGAGGATTTTTTTCTTGAATTCTCGTGTATGCACTGCCAATTTTACTGGTTGAAAATTTTTTGTTGGCATTGTAGCTATAAGACAGTGATATTAATTGCCCTTGTCAATTTTGATGCTCTAGTGAACCATACGTTACTGAAGATGAATTGAAGTTGATGTTGCGAGGAGCAGAATTAAGTGGGGCGATTGAGGAGGAAGAACAGGTAAATGAATCTACTCCTTTTGTGTTTCCAATGTTTATAATCGGTCAGAAACAAATTATAGGGATTGATTTCTTGATACTGTTAACCAATATCCACTGCATCCATCCACCAACATACAACTATTAATTTATACACAGCTTCTTTTGTACTGCATACTATGCTTCATGTTCAGAATTTAAAGCTATCTGTGGAATTCGTCTTATTGTTGTTATTTTGTATCCATTCCTTTCTACAGACAACTGGTGAGAGATGAATTAGATGCAGACTGTAAACAGGTCAATGTCTTGCCTGACTTATAACAATGACTTAATGGACCTCAAACTGTCATGATCCCAAAAAAAGTGGGAGGTGACAAACACAAACCCCTAATAGGGTGATACACCCTACTAGGGATCGGCAAACCTACACTTATATAAAGCAATATCTAACAACAATAACATATCAAGCCATGAATTCTGGTTATCGGTTCATTTCTATCTATTGTCTTATCTTTTGTATGGCCGATATACTTAATATCAAATTTAAGTGTCTCCCATCGAGTATTTTTGGTCTTCCTCTACCTCTTTTGCTAACTACTTGTTCCATTCCATCAACACTTCTCACAAGAGTCTTTAATGATCTTTTTTCTTACTTGACCAAACCATTAATTATGTCTCTCACAACTTATCTTCAATAGGAGCTGCTCCAACTTTATTGTGACTTCTAATTTTATCTTTTCTTACTTAGCATTCTCATATCAGTTACACTCATATTTTGTAGATGGTACTTTACTTCCCAACATTACTATACATGAAAGCTGGTCTTATAATTTTTCGTTCAGCTTCAATGGAACATCTAACAAGTAATGTAAATTGACAAATAAGATAATAATATAGTGTGCGCATTATATAACTGAATTACTTCGTATGTAACATCATCAATATGAATATGAATATGAATACACTGTCTGATTGGAATAACATGTAGATATCAGTAGGGTTGTAATTGAACTGAGTCGAGTCGAGCTTCATTGAGCTCAGGCTTAGCGCACGAGTCAACACTAGGCTTGAGCTCGGGTCGTCAAAAGGTTGACGAGTTGAGCTCGAGCTCATGGGCTTGCCAGAACTTGTTATTTTTTTTAAATCTAATTTGCTATTTTGCTTTATTATATATACATATATTATATTATGTTAAATGATTAAATTAATATATATAATAATTTAAAACATATTTAATTATATTACTATAATAATTTAAAGTTTGATAACTTTGTGTTAAATAATACATTTATAAAATTATAAATAAATATGTTAAATGTATTTATAAATGAGCTTGTTCATGAATTATTCGCCAACTTCTAATCAAGCATGTTTACGAGCCTCTAATCGAACATGTCTGTGAGTCTTAAAGAGGCAAGGTTTACTAAGCTTAAGTTCGACTTATTTACAAATTAAGCTTCAAAGTTAAGCTCAAGTTCAACTCGTTTACCTTAATGAATAAAGGGAAAATAGAACAATGTGAGTCAAAGAACACAACGAATAGACAATATATATTATGACGCAGGGCAAACAAGTTATGTATAAAATGCAACAAAATATTAATGGAATGACATGTATGCAACAGTATAAATGGGAGAACGAGATAAGGGAAGCATGGTAGAACATATGCATGAGTAGGCCTAACAAATCATCTCAACATTGTATAACTGCTAGAATTGAGCCATGCGTGTAGGCCTTCACATGGCGTTAACAACTAGTCTGCTAATTGGGATGGATATGGTCCACCAACTAAATTCACTTCTTGTTAGCATATAGATTTCTAATTGGCCCGACTCTCCGTGATGTATGAAGTAATAGATACAGATAAAGAAAACCCATGCATCTCATCAGAATCAGTCAATAGCATCATGTGGGTTCAAAGCATAATGTACAACAATCAATAAATCAAATATTGCCACAACCATACAGATGTTCAACTTATTTCCCCCCAGTTTTGTTTAAATGTGCCAAGTGCAAAGGACCATGTATTGGTAATGATGTGTGCGAGTAGCAAGTGCATATGGTATCTAATGCAATTAAAGAGGCACAAGTCACAAGAAAACATACCATAATTCATGTTATCTACTCACATTGAATAACTACTGGTCAAGTGAAGGAATCAATTGGATCCCACTTGGGAGCAACTTGGTCCACCAAAGCTTAGAATATAAACAAATTAAATAACGAAAAATAAATAAATAAAGATGCCCCTAGCTAGCACCTCTGGGTGAGGACAAAGTAATATACCCAAAACGTGCTCGTTGTAGTGGATTCTTGGGTTCATGGGACCAAGTAATGTACCCAATACCTCCCTAGTGGACTGCCAATGTGGAATTGGGTCGTGACAAACTCTTCTTAAATACTTGGTGTCATCTCCAAGATAGAAATCTCATATCTCAATTTGACACAAGCCAATCTCAAACACTTTTCTTGGTCTGCACGATCTTTGTAGTGGTCTTGGGTTGACTTTGATACCACTTGTAACACCACGGATCCTCACCCAAAAATGTAAGTTAAATGTGACTCTTGGGTTCATAGAACCAAATAATATACCCAAGACCTCAGTTGACTATTGATGTGATTGGATCATGGCAGATGTTTCATGGGTAATTGATGATGCAAGTTGTTAGACCTTGGGATCTGACTAGAAGTCTCTTCCGAGTTTTGGAAGAGATTTGGCGGGGAAGAAGGGAATGAGGGAGATAGAGAGAGAGAGAGAAAATGAGAGAGAATGGAGATTGAATTAGGAGGGAAAGGACTTGTGGATTAATCTTCACATATCCCCATCCTTGTGAGCAGCTTCTTATTTATAGGAGTTGGTTACACTAGAGACTTCCTCTAACTACCTCTCTAGAATCTCCAAGTGGCCATGTGCCAAGTAGGCGGCCATGTGCCAAGTGGCTTATTACAGTTACACCAATTCCCCTTTATATCCTGCTACACCACTCTAATTACATACCAGCCCTTGGGCTGTGACACAAGTGTGATCTGCATACCTTGATCACGTGCTTAGTCCTCTTAAGAGACACAAGAAGAAAAAATGATTGATGGTTAGAATGACTCATACCATTTTGCTACCTGATTTGCTTATGATACTCTCTATGAAATGGGTATATCATCAAAATTTTTAGACAAGATGGTTGCATCTCATGTTTATTCTTCTTATGCAAGATAAATCCTTCAAAACTAGTAGTTAGTGTATAAACGGAAAGGAGCTAATTCCCTTGATTAGTGGGAATCAGCTCCAGTCTTTTGATTGATACCCCTAATCCCTCCCTTGATTGATAGAGTTTATTGTAGGAATATTATGTATATTCTTCTTTCCTAAATTATTCTTTCCTATTTTGTTGTATTCTTCCTCTATAAGAATGAGAGGAATCATTGTATCCTATTCACAGTGAAATAGAGAATTTCTTCTCCATATTTATTTTTTTAGCTTATAGTTAGTCTTCCTCATAGTTAAATATGGTGAGCTAACCCTTTGAGTTATAGGTGTCTGAATTTTAAGAGGATATATTGCTGGATTTTATAGAATGCAGGGAAAATCTGGGAATTTTGTACATACAAACCTATAGACTGTCATGCTCCCAGGGGTAGAAAGGGGAATTATCTATAAAATACAGTCATATCTGTTAGCTAGGTGGTTGTAGGCGGGTTGGTTAAGTAGTTGAAACAGTTACAATAGCCTAGCCTCTTCTGTTAAGAGAAGGCTATATATGTAACCACAAGTGGTGGGTGAAGGGCATGGAATAACAGAAGTATTCTTCTCTCTCTCTCTCTCTCTCTTTTCCTATTCTGTTTGTGACCAATTTCCATTATTGTCCAAGCCCAATCTCCGGGCTTGACATAGACCTGGGAACTAATATGGAAATTACAAGGTTGGTTCTTTTTGGCCCAGTTTGCTTCGTATTTGGTTCTGTCCTGGGCTCCCAGTTCCCGAATCTACCACATTGATTTGGTCCTTGGGTCAAATTTGTGTTCTTAAAAACCTTTTAAGGATGTTGCATTGCCTTCACTCCAGATATATTCTTGGTTGATGTGGGAAGCATGCTTCCAAGGGTCAGTATTCTCTACCGTTGCAGGTCCTTCTCCTTCCACTGCAGCTCCTTCACCTATTATATGCTGCAGCTGTAAGTGAGTAGTTGGGTTTACTGCAAATCAGTTCGTGAGTATATAATTTGTTGCAGCATGGAGGCCCATTAGTTTTGAGATTTTTTTCTAGTCAAACTTGATTTGCCCATGGGTTACTAGCAAACCAGATGGTATTTTATTGGTTTGGCGTATCAAGATTTAGCATTCAGTTTTAGGTTGAGACTTTGATGACCCCATTGCTTTGTCAACTGTTCCTTCATGCCTCTTGGTTCTGATCTCACTTGGTTTTTTCACTTTGCTTGTGTTATCGTATCGATTTTTGGTTAGGCATTGTCATGAAACAGACCAATCCATCCGTACTCTTGAATCCAGGATACTTGATATTATGGTTTTGGATCCCAGTTGTCCCTTGTTGGGGTTTGGTTTTCAAAATAATTAAAAATAGAAGGAGAAGAAGAGAAAGAAAATACATAATGCTTAGTTCACTAATGTTCTTTATGACTTTCTTAGAAAGATTTCATTGGATGATCCTCACTATAAAAACAAAGGAAAATGTTTTAGAGAATATATTAGTCAAAACGTGACAGACCTGCTGACCCCACTTAAGGCTTGATGGTGTTGTTTCTGGCTTTATTAGTTACAAATTTGCATATATACTCTTAAGAGTGTAGCTAAGAGTAGCATAATTCAATTTGGTTTTTCTAAATAATTGTTAGGAAAGATTGGGAAGTTTTCTAAGACTGATTTGAACTTGCATGTTCTAATGAGATGAGGGCATAATAAGATTTATACTGACATTGATATATCTCGACCCTGAAAGAATAGAGCAGAATTAGTGAACTGATCCAATATTGGAGATTTTGAAATAATCATGATCCAGAGAAGTTTCTATCTTTTTCCGTCCCACTTATACTTTGGGGATGATGGTCATTGAATTTTTCCCCATCCTTTTTGAGGTTTTTTTTTTTTTTTCCTGGGATGAATATTGCTTATTGTAGACCTTAGAGAAAAATTTTCAAAAAAGGAAAAGAGAAAACAAAACACTTTCCATGAGGGGCTAATTTCCCGAGAAATGTCTTGCAGGATATGATTGAAAATGTGCTAGAAATAAAAGATACCCATGTTAGAGAAGTAATGACACCTCTTGTTGATGTTGTTGCAATTGATGCCAGTGCAACACTCATTGATTTTCACAACTTGTGGGTGACTCATCAGTATTCCAGGTAGGTTAGTGTTGTTATCTGGTTACTATTATAATTAATTGCCATTACAACATACTGAAAGTTTTATACTCTTAGGGTCCCTGTTTTTGAGCAACGTGTTGATAATATAGTGGGCATTGCATATGCCATGGATCTTCTAGATTATGTTAAGAAGGTCAGCTAGTTACAACTGATGTTTCTTCTCTCTCAGTTATTGTTATATTTTTGCCTAATTATAGACCCAAAAAAAAAAAAAACTCACAGTTTGCAGAATTATTATCTCTTTGATTTTGAAGGGGGAGCTACTAGAAAGTTCTGGTGTGGGAGATATTGCACACAAACCTGCATATTTTGTCCCTGGTAACTTTAGCTTATTGTAGTTTGTTGCCTTGCACTTTATCCTTTTGTAAGGAAATGCCTTTTACATTATTGCATTTCATAACTTGTGTGTTGTTGGTCTTTTGTTTATATTGAGGCCTTGATTGAATATACAAAAACTGAAGTAAAGTTCAATTACCTGGTTCAGTTTATCTTATATATTAGATTGCCATATAAGGACTGGTATCTTTCTAAGTTGATGAAAAGTATCCTCATCTGGCTTGATTAGTTTAATCATGCAATTAAGATAGTAAATGCATAAAGCAAAATATGCTGTTAATGATGCAGATTCAATGCTAGTCTGGAATCTTCTTAGAGAGTTCCGCATCAGGAAGGTCCACATGGCTGTTGTACTTAATGAGTATGGTGGAACAGTTGGTGTATGTATATACAGCATAATATTATTTTGCGTGAACTTTGTTTTAGTTGATTTCCAATACCATGAATATTGTCGCTTACATATATTATTCTGTTCAGCCGTTTATCACTTATTCATGCATTCTGACGGATGCAATTTTTTATTTCTATTTTTGAACAACTCATTTCTTCTTGTATTACATGGATGAAACAGATAGTAACCCTAGAGGATGTGGTTGAGGAAATCGTTGGGGAAATCTTCGATGAAAATGATTCAAAAGTAAGGCCCAAAGCCTTTTTGGTTTTTAATCTCTTCTATTTGATGATTGAATGGTCTCTTGGCTGATCCCTGCATCATCTTCTTCTCAAATAATACTATGATTTTTGATGTTGCTACATAGTGAACTTGTTAATACTAATGTAAATTGTTCATCAGTACTTGTCGAGCAAAGTGTACTGCAATCCTATCCATACTCAATGATTGATTGATGGTCAGGTGGAGAGATTGTGACCTTTATTTTGGGGTTAAGTCTTTCTTAATGTAGTTTTGATGGTTTTAAATTCTGCACCACCTCCAGAGAAGATAGTAGCATCTCTAAAGTTGCAAAAAATGGGGTTTCAGCCCTGTAGATGTTTGGACTCTTCCCTCTGGTGCTAGGTAGGACCACATTGGTCCATTTGAGTAGATTCATTGCCATGACAGATGAACTCCATGTATTTCTTTTAACAGGCAATGTTTAATCAAATTTTAATGAGTGCGTTAAAGAATAGTTGAAAACCTTGAAGGCCTTATAAGTTTTGTTTATTGTGTTGTATTATTACTTATCAGGAGGAAATCCAGAAAAAGACTGGCTATATTGTTATGCGTGGAGAGGGGATATATGATGTGGATGCAAATACATCAATTTACCTGCTTTCCGAAGAACTCAATATAAAAATGCCTGAGGTATTTCATATTTCTGTTGTGGTAATCAGTTCATTATTGCCCTTGATAATCATATTTACTTGGTGGTTTATGAACATTAAAAGTTGTGGGAATTGAATTTGTGGTAGTTCATGAAGGGGGGGGGGGGGGGGGGGGGGGCGGGGGGTGAATTGAGTGTTTAAGCATTTGCTGAAAAATACTCTAGTGTGCTTGTAGCAAATGGTCGAAATACTGTTGCAACCGTCAAAGTATTGTAGCAACTGTCAAAATACTGTAGTAATAGTCAAAACTTAATTAGAAAAACGGAGCAAGTTGGCTCAACAGTTTATGTTAAAATGGATTAATATTCTCCTTATGTTTGACTCCCTAAACTAAAACAACATTTTATACTAGAAAGCAAACAAAACACCAATCCATGATGTGCTTGTGCGATGGTAAGGTAACTGGAAAAATAAGGATGAAAATCGTTTCTATACGTTAGGGCATGCTAGAAAGAAGATGGTGACATTTAAATTAATGTTGTCTTATCTTCAAAATATGTTTGAATTTCTTTTAAATGCACAAAAATCTCTTGGCGTAGGCACACATAGTTCTCATGTTGGATATAGCTGGCCTAAATTTAAGCTTTGGAAAGACAAGTAGGAGGGGATTGACTCCGTCACTATTACCTACCATAATTATTGACTGAACAACTTCTGTGGAACAGATTTGATACTCACTAAGCTGTCTGCTAAAATCTGCACACTCTGGTCCATCTACCTACCTTTTCTTTCTGTTAATTCTTTCTTGGAAATAGTGTACTTTACAGTCTTCTTTCCCCAATACCTAGAATTTATGCTTTACAATTGTGATAAGCCATCTATCAGCACCATGTGACAATATCTAATATGACCCATCAGGCCAGGTGTCAGTCTTGTGGAGTAATGCCCCCTTAGAATGTCACCAACTCAAAGTGTCATGACATCCATCAAGCCCATGTACAATGTGGAATACCTCAGCCACTCGTTTGGCTTAGATGGATAAATCACATTTTGCATGCACTTTCCCCGCTCGGCTGGGTCACTTGTGCTCTAAGGCATAATTGCATCTCCTTACAGCTTCATATCATTGGGAAGATTGAGCAACCCCACTTTCCATGACTTGCAGCAACTGCCTAACTATTCTGAGGATCCACTATCACCTCAAAGCGAAGGGTCAATGCTCCGTACCAGACCAAGAGAGTGAGTTAGCTAGCCCATGTCACCGCACAAGCAGAAGTACGTCTAATGTGAATTGACCTTTGAGGTCCAGTTTCCATATAAATGGCTTTGCAGTTTGGAATGTCATTCACAGATTATTCCCATTATCCACTCATTCTCATATAAGACACACTGCGATTCTTTCTCTCTCTGTAGGCTCCCATCCTTCCCATCTCTAACAGTCTTCTGGTGGTCTCGGATCCCATCATAGCTTCTTAGAAGATGTTTTTTCACCCTCTGTTGCTTGCCCCTCCAGAATAATCCTTTGACCAATAAGTAGAATCTACAACTAATTTCTTACAAGATGTTCTAATTTGAATAGTATAGAGGATATATGTGCATGTATATTTGATAATTTGGAGATACTTGAACTTGAATTTCTTTATCAGGAAAAATATTTGAGCAAATATGTCAACCATATATATGAGTCAAACCAATTAACCTTTTTTCCTTTTCTTTTGGAGGACTTTTCACTATGTTGGAGGGATCTATTCTGCTTGACTGATGTGCATGATTTCTTTTCATTATTATTATTATTTTTTATTTCCTTGATGATCAAAAAACTAAATTTATTCAAATTTTGGTTAGATCATGGTTAGAACTCATTTCTGCCTTGGTGTTATTTCCCCTGCAAAAGACTGTCGACGCAATATCAATAAGATAGGAATTTGGGTGCTGGCCAAAATCAATTTTTCACTTTATTCCTTGTATGCAATTCCATGGTTCTTTTGTTTAGTATGCAGTGATGACATGTTTCTATACCCATTGTAGTAACTGGTTCTGAGTATTTAGTTTTCAGCGAATCCTCTGTTTCTTTACTGGCGTGATTCTTCCCTCATCCATTTTTATGCTTATGGTTGTTTGTTGTTATGTACCCATTTTATGAAACATAGACTTTTGCCTATCAAGCGTCGTCTCTTTCTCTTTATACTCTTTTTTTTTTCTTTCCCCTTTTTTTGTTCAAGGAACATAGGCCATTTGTTGAATATACTATCTTGCTTTCTTTTTCCAGGGTCATCAGTATGAGACAGTATCAGGGTTTATTTGTGAGGCATTTGGATATATCCCCAAGACTGGTGAAACCATAAAAGTAATACTTGAAAAGGAAAACCAAGAAGAGCCTGATGAATATAATGAAGCAGAACCTGACCACCAAGATCATAAAGAAAAACACCAAATTTTTAAAGTTGAGGTATGCATTTCAGCCTTTTTCTTGCAGTTCTTGGGTAGTTTCTTCACCTGGTGCAGTATTTTATGATATTTTCTAAGAGCTTTTCTCCACACATTAGGTTTACGTGATATCTTGTTATCTGACTTATTGAAGTCATTGGTAGTGATTTCCATTAAATGTTTGCCGTTTACAACATTGTGTGATTTCCATTAAAAATTTTGGCATTGAGTTTTTGGTTAATAAATTAGGTAGAATTTTTTTTATTTGCTTCAGAATTTTGTTTTACCCCACCTAGGAGGTTTAAGGGTTGATATGTTGTCAAAATTTTGTTTCAATTAAACTACACTAGTGATGTGTAAATTTAAGAGGCTGCCATTTTCAAGCAGTTCATAGTTGTTTGTTCGGTTTTGAGTAGTTGTTTTGTCAATTATTGATTCAACACAAGTTGAATAGCATGAATTTATATTATTGTCACCTAAATTTTATTTATGCCATAATGTGCTTCTTGCTTGGGCTGTTTATGTGCCTGTGGAGAGAGAGTGTGATTCCTGGGTTATGTATCTCTACGATAAGTTTTCTGTGCATTCAAGGACGATAATGGCTGATTTGCAACACAGAAAACAGAACAACTCTTCCATTTTATTTGAGTTCCTGAAAAGAACCCTAGAAAACAGGTGGGCATGTAAGAATAAATTGAGAATTAGCTTTCTAGTTTCAAAGAATGAATGGTTGAAAAATAGGGAAAAAAAAGAAGAAATTGGAAGACGATGGGAGAACGCTAGAAGGAAGCAGGTTTTGCTATATGGTCTATCGAAAGTTGCGCAAAATAGTTCTTATTAGTATAGCTATTGTGCAAGATATTAAGAAACACATCTATCTGACATTGTTATTAATCTATTAACAGACTGTTAAGAAACCCGGTTTTTTGTGCATATTCTTCCTATAATATGTTGATATAGATCAATGTTTAATTGCTCCATATGAAAGGCATAAAAAGATGACTTCCTATAATAGCACATTTTTTATTTTCTTAATTTTTTAAATCAAAGGAAGCATGAAAATTTGTTGCTTTGGCAAGAAGATTGTCCACCACCCGCCCCTTTTTTTTTTCTTCTCCTTTTTTAGGTAAATTATAGTTGGTACCCTTGAGGCTTGACTAAACTACAGCAGGTACCCCTCACATTTGGAAAATTACACTGACCACCCAGTAGTCAAAAATTGTTAAGAGCTGTGTAATTTTATAAAACATTAGGGCCGCCCTGAGTAAATTTAACCTAAGGGAGTAATCTGATAAAACTTTTGGATGGTTGGGGAATTTAGTGTAATGCTTGAAAAGTGTGGGATTTCTCACAACTGTGTCCCACCTAGTGAGATTTAAGCCATGGTGGTGTTTTTCTTTATAATTGCTCAGTAATTTGGCAGAGCGCAAAGACAACAGATACACAACTGTAATTGGTCATTCAGTTACTTTACTGGTTGTCATGTTGTTTCTACTGCAGATATTAGCGGGAAATGCTAGAAAGGTTAGTGCAGTTCGGTTTGAGCGTGTATACGGTGCCGATGTGGCATTGGAGTCAAAAGACATAGCGAACTTGGTTCCCAAAATCATGAAAAGGCAATGGAATAGCGATCAAGACTTAGACAAGACCGAGTACCATGAAGTTCCATACCAGAACAGAGATGACGGCGACTCTTCTGTTGGCTTTGCAATTAGTGAACATGATCATGAACATCCCAGTGAACAGTAGTTACATTGTTCACATGTCATTCCTTTCATACTCACCAAAAAAGAAGGTAGAGTGAGACAGTAAAACATCATTAAGGCGGGAATAACAATAAGACAACATGTATAAATGCTTTTTTCAATGAAGAGAGAGTATAGATTTCTGAGTTGTCATTGTTACTTGATCCGTACATGACTGTCTGTATGCAGTAAATTTGCCAAAGGTGGAAGTCTTGATGATGGACTCTATGGAGATCAGAACACTTTATCTGAAAGATTTGTTGGACGGTGGGAGGACCTTGACGTGGCAGCCTTGTTGTGGAGTGTGGCAAATAATCTGGATGGGTCATAGCGCGCAGTTGAATTGGCATTTTGGGATTCAGTAAGTTCTCGCTTCTCTCCCATCTCCATTGGCTAGCGCAACTGTGTGACCGTTCCTAGGAGACTAGCAATAGTGGAATGGTAGAGAAGGATACTTTGGTTTTCTGCACTTGTTAGAGGAATCCAACTGAGAATGTTGGCTTAAGACTTGGTGTGTTGGCTGCTGCTAGGGGTTCTTAAAAACGATTGTAACCCTATTTTATATAGGAAGAGACGGATGTCATTTAGGGCTATGCAAATAGTATTTGAAATTGGGGGGTGGTGTTGAGGGGGGGAGGGGGGAAATCAGCAACTATTGTGCAAACATCCAAGAAGAAAGTTACTACATCAATGTCAGGAGCTCTCTTTAGGTGAATGTGAAACTGACGGAAAAGGAAATCCGATGTAGTTTCTGGCTCCTGTCTGGAAGGCCCCCTGGTGGAATAAGAGGTATGTGTGCATGTCGTTGTTTCTCATTGTTTTGTTTTGGCTGTTTCTTTGGGTTTCTTGGGGGGTTTGTTCTGGCCTGGCTACTCTATGGATGAAAGGGTGGTTGTAATTGTGTTGAAATGTTGCCTAAAGAGCTGTCGATGCCCTCCTGGCCATAATACATGTCCTTGGTTTTGGAAACTTATACCGAAATGCATTTATTTAGATGCAGTAAAAACTGAATAAGCCATGATGATTTACTTTTGCCCCAATATTTCTTTCTTTTGTTATGTAAGAATAGGTTTTCCAGTTTGACCCCAAAGGGAAGAAGTGCCCATCTATGAAGGGCAGCGTTCCCTTTCATTGGAGTGTCAAACATCCTGTTGCTGGCCGGTCATTTTCCGGCCAGATGCTGGACTCTTAGCCCAACCTCCGGCCAATATTAGTTTTATGTTGTATTTATCACACTAGTGTCTAGAGAAATGAAGTTGAAATTAGATGTGTCCTAATCCCATTTGACTTAGGAATGTGAATTCTGATTTCACTGTCTAATTTTATGTGGATGGTGTATGAGATACATCGTTGACACAAAAAGATTTAGAATTTGAGATTTAGAGAGTGAATTATATAAGTATATAATTAGTTATTTTTGGTTATTCACATAACTATATGCACAATTGGATTTTACATGTGTTTTCTGAACTTAACCCAACGTGGTTAATATTTTATCTAAATTATTATGATATCCCCAATGGGATATCATAATAATCAGGGAAGAGTGAGTAATCCACATGCATAGCAACTTCATCATGAGAGAAGGTAGGCCACTAAGATTAGGGACCTAAGAGAGTATGAAAAATGAGGAGGATGCATAGAATAACTTTTCCTCAAATAAAGTGGGAGAATTATCAGCCTCGATAAGGTTATAAATATAGTGATAGTTTTAATTCAATAACATTTGTTGAAATAAGAATCGGGAATATCGGTCTTCTTCACCAACCCATCTTACATGAGCACAAAAATGAAATAATTTACTCTCATGAACTAAAGCCTCATAATATAATTGGGTCAACTTTAGCTCTTGATGCCTCAACGAGACATCAGATGGGGAAACCAAAAGTGGTGCTACACTTGAAAATCAAAATAAAATGTTACTCAATGAAGAATAAGTATCATTTAAGTAAAAATGATATTATTTAATTAAAAAGACTTGTTATTCAAGTCAAAATAATATTATTCAATTAAAAAAGTTGTTTATTCCAATAAAAATGATATTATTTGATTAATTTTTTTTTATTCGTGTAAAAATGATATTTTATTCAGTTAAATTAATTTAATTTTGTTTAACTATAAAAACTAAATTGAATTGAAATTATTAAGTTTAAAAATCAAACTGAATTAATCGAATTGATTTGAACTGATAATTTTAATCGATTCAATTTCATTATTTTGGTTAAATTAAAATTTGTTCTCTCCTAGCTACCGTTAAAGAATTAGAATGAACAATGATTGTTAGGCTGAGATAAAGTAAATTGCGTCATCCCTGCGTAAGACAGATAAAAAGATTAGTCCTCTTGTCGGGTAATCATTTTCTCTGAGGGAAATTTTATTTGTAATTATCATTTTTGCTTTTCGTAACTCACTTTTAATATTCTTAAAATATTTTCAGATAAAAATTTATATTTACCCTTTATTTAAATTATTTAAGATCAATTATTCACTATTACTCCTCAAGCGCGTGCACTCACTTTCTCACCCACCATCACCACAGCCATTTTATTCTATTATTCAAATAGCAACAATTATAGTAGATCGATATAAGATAGTAGAAAATTATTAATATTTTTAAAAATTAAAATAATTTCTCAATATTATCAAATAACATGCATCTATATAATTTATTTTTAAAAATAACATAATTTATAACATCGATCACTAGTTAAATCACATAATTTACATACACTACGGATGAATTAAATCACATAATTTATATACATGACAAATGAATTAAAAAAATAAAAATAATTAAAAAATAAAAAATATCTTTCGGGGGTGCCTTCAAGCCCCGAATCCTAAGGTTTGGGGCCTGGGAGATGCCCCGAACTTTGGGGTTCTGGCAATTTGGAGTTTCTCGAATCTCTGAGTTCGAGACATCCCCCAGCCCCCACACCCTGGGGTTCGGAGTATCCCTCAACTCCTAAATTCTAAAATTGTCCGAAGCCCCGAATCTTGGGATTCGGGCAATTTGGGGTTCAGGCCCCGAAACTTGGGATTCGAGCAATTTGGGGTTCCCCGAACCCCGAGATTCGGGGTATCTCCTAGCTCCTGAATCCCGTTGTTCGGGGCATCCCTCAACTCCCGAACCCCAAAATTCAGGAGGTTCATAAAACTCCGAATTCATAAATTCGGTGAAAATGAATTCTCCCGAACCTTGAGATTCGGGAGAATTCATTTCTCCTGAACCTCAAGGTTCAGGAGAATATATATTATAATATGTATATATATAATAGTTTATGTAATATAATTATATATAATTATATATCATATAATATATATGTATATATATAATTATAATATATATGTATATATATAATAAAATTTTAGTTTTTTTATAAAATAAAGTTATAATATATATAATTATAATATTACAAATACTGTGAGAATGATTTCATATTAAATAGTTATATATATATATTACATACATATATATGTTGTGTTTCTTTTGAATTCATTGATTTAATTCATTCGTAGTATGTAAATTATGTTATTGAACTAGTAATTGATATTATAAATTATATTATTTTTAAATATAAATTATATAGATGCATGCTATTTGATAATATTAAAAAATTATTTTAATTTTTAAAAATATTAATAATTTTCTGATGTCTTATATCTATTTAGCTATAGTTGCTACTATTTGAATAATAGAGTGGATTTGCTGTGCCTGAAGGTATCTTTTGAGGGATAGGTGTTTAGAGGGTATATTTGAAATATGGATGGTTGTAAAAAGAAATCACTCTTGTTGTAAATAGCAAAAATTAAAATTTTACTTTACGCTGGTTACGAAGAGTAAAAGTTATGGTTACAAATAGAATTTTCCTTTCTCTAACCAACTAATATATTTTGCCGCATAAGACATTTTTGTCCTCTTGTTGGGTCTTTGATTAGGACTTAGTCCTATTTTAAGGTAGACTTGCGATGAAAGAGAGGAAAATTACAAAAAAGAAAGCAAAAGAGAGAAGCAGGAGAATGGGGATGATGAGGTGCCGGCTGCAGCTCATATACTGACAAATTAATTAATCATGAATCATGTTACATGTGAATCATTTTTGTACATCTTAGGTTACACAAAGGGTATTATGATCAAAATATCTTGCATTTCTCCATGCGCCTCTATGCGTCTCATGAGGGATATTTTTGTCATTGGTACACCTTTATGTAGCCCAATAATTAATTAATCATTAATCATTGTCTTGTCAGATATATCCTATTATTTAATATTTAAAATAATATATATATATATATATAATTAAAAGAGGATCTGGGTCATAGAAATATTAATTTTTATAGATATTTGAATTTTTTTTTTTTACTTGATCTGTCGATAGACATTGTTGGGATTGAATCAATAATAGAAATTTTATACATTCTGACTTAAGTATTCCTTTTTGCTCTTCAATAACTACATAAAAGTTATCAATAAGGGCAAATAAGCACAGCTTTTTATTTAAATAAAAAATTGAATTCTAGATGAAAGAATAGATGTAATCCTAAGATCTCTTTTAATAGAACTTCTCATTAAACAACCCAATAATTTATAATCTCTATATCTTTTAATATCACACAAAATTAAATATTAAGATGAATTTAAATCTAAAAACTTAATTAAATCACATTATTGGGTTTTACAAGTCTTATCAACTTATTTTTTCACAACTCAAAAGAAATATATGATATAGACAAATATTAATTAAAGTGGATATACCATCTAATATTTTCTATCAATTAAATAAGATTTCGAATAATAATAACGTTAAAAGAAAACAAAAACAGAGTTAGAAGTAACTTGATTGTAAATCGGGGTTGGCACGCTAACGCGCTCTTCTAAGAGTAGAAACTCCTCATTTTATATCGGATATTACCGCGTTTTCTTCCTAAGATATAACAATTTATCCAAGAATTTTTATGTAGCAGAATCATTCATGCGAACTTCCATTATCCTATATGCTCTAAGAAAATATATATAAATTATATGATTGTAGTTCAAGTGACTGAGAGAAAAAATGAGAGTGAAAGTGAGTAAAATGTCAATAGAAAGTGAGTCTTTTTTTCACCTTCTTTCAAGTGAATTTTTTATTTATTTATTTATGTTGCCCTCCGTCTTAAGTAACTAAACAATTGCTCAGTAACAATTGGTGTAGATTTACTAGATTGATTTTGTCTATTAAGAATTGAACTTTCATTGGTTTGATGATCTCTCTTTCTAAAAATTGATAACAATTACACATATTATACATAGCATTATTATAATTAGTTTAAGAACAATTAAAGAAAGCAGGAAACATCAAAGATTGGTCAAATAGAAGACAAAAATTCAGAATGATGGCTGATGAGCCAATTAAGAGAATCATAAAAAAGAAAACATACTAGTTGTACAGATTTAGGCTCAGATGAAGTAGTTTTGGAAGTTCCAAAGGGCCAAAACCTAAGGAGATAAAGATCAAAGGTGACCAAAAAGAAATAAGACAGAATTAATGGGGGGTTTTTACAGGGCAGGGTGTTAGTTGAAGTAAGCAGGAGCGAGAAAGAAGCAATAAGCCAGAGCAAGGGCAAGTGAGCGAGCGAGCAAGAGCAAGAGAGAGATAGTGAGGGCAGGAGAGAGGCAACGAGTGCGAGCGATGGAGCAAGAGAGAGATAGAGAGAAGGGTTTGCTTTTGTAGAAAGGTTTGCAAAGGGGGTGGGCTGCAAAATAAATTATTATTTTATTAGGTTGATGAACCCATGTTTTAAAAAAATTGGGTGGGCTTAGCCTACCCTGCCCATGGGTTAGATCCACCCCTATGGGTTAGGTTGGGCTTAGCCTACCCTGCCCATGGGTTAGATCAACCCATATGGGTTAGGTTGGGCTATTATTAAAAAATAATTTTTTTATCATAAAAATTTAAAGGTGATAGTAGGTTGTCTTGAGCTTCAATACAGGACAACTCATAAGTAGATTCCTCCCTGCTTGACTTTTTCTTCTTCTAATTTTATTTTATTTTAAAAGTTATATAAACTAAGTCAATCTAATGTTAATCAAATATTAAAAATAAATAACTAAATATATAACATCTAGTAAAAAATCTTTCAATATAAATTGTACTTAATTTATTAACTGATTTTGTATCGGTTAGCATAGATTTTGATTTATACAAAGAGAAAGGCCTTTTTTTTTATTAGGTAATATTTGTTAACCAAGATATAGGTTGAAAAAAATATGATATGAAAAGTATTTCAGACAAAAGTACTTTTTATTATATTTATTAAATTTGTCTGCTGATCCTTATAATAGAAATCACGTGATTTCTTATCTGAGATTTTTCAAATAAATTTATTTCTCCTTATTCTAGATAAACTTATTTTAGACCTTTATAACCCATACATTTTTCAGTGCATTTCAAAAAAAAAAAAAAAATAATTTAATCAAAATTTTAGAATACTATCCAATCTTATATTGATTATTTTATATATTTGTTTGAAAAATATTACAACCTTATCTTGATATAAATTTATATTACTTATTTTAACAAGACTAATACCATTTATGTAAGCACCCCTATCCGGATATTCCAATCACCCGGTCTATCCGAACGAAAGTGCTTATATAAGGGAAGAGAAATAGACATAAGACAAAAATACCCTGGCATACATACATACGAGAAATACAACAGCGGAAACAAAACAATATACATGCACGCCCACAAGCACCCTACTGGAACAACAGTCAAGGAGTATATAAAAATATACAGACACTTGTGCCAATAAATAAAGGATACGAGGAACAACCGGACACAATAAAAAATGAGAGTCAGAACTCCTAACAAAACATCAGAGAAGACGGGGGCAGCTAACTGTACACCCTACCGACACGGCTAGCTGCTAGGTGGCGCGGTCCTCGCTCTTGACTTTTACTTTACCCTTACCTGGAATGATGGAAAGCAATGTGAGTCGCAAGACTCAGCAAGTTTATATGAAAAAGAAAGCTGTAAACGAAACAGAAGAGGAGATCACCCCAAATATAAACCCACATGTACACACAAGCCATGTGACGCAACAATGTAACAGTGCACCATAATAAAATACATAACGGTCCTTGGGGCCCACATAAAGATACCTGGCACCTAAGTCCCAAACCAACCTGCCGCTGCCCTGAAAGGCAACATAGATCCCCAACAAACCTGTGTGCACTGTCCTGGGGCGGTAGTCCCGTCACCCGTATCCCTGTCGGTACTCCCGACAGCCGAGCCATAGGCTCCCTCGGAATGGTACTATCGTCTGAGAACTAATAACTACCAGTAACCATGTAGTGCATATAAAATGCAAGGCGTAATGAGCATCAACGTGATACAAGGCGCCCATACATCCAGGCATCAGGCCACGCTCCGCCCATATAGTAAATCACACGTGATGCATATGCCCGTGTTGGATGCAACCTGACTAAGCTAGAATGTCCGTGATCAAGCATGTCCAAGTCATGATAATCCCAACATGTAGCCCGTACCCATGTGCATACCAAACCATGCAACAAGAATAAAATATAACCAGGCATGCTTTAATCACATAACGGCAGAACTAGTCAGCAGTGCCTAACACCGGTCAACGGTCAGTGACTAGTAAAGACCATCTGATAGCCTAAGATAGACCGTACGAGAGTCACACCGTCATCGAGCCGTCGATCCTTGCCCCCACTGCACAACCGCTCTAACCGATAAACAACCAAAAATCTAATAATAGTACCCGACAACTAAGAACCTAGCCCCGGGTGAGTACGACATCATTCCCATAGGTTTGGGGGTGGCACAAACCCCCGTAGGCAACCAACGAATAAAACCCTCGAGACCAATTTAATAAATTAAATTTTAAAACAAACCGTTTTAAATTCCATAATTTATTAATAGCTGAACCCAACAAAGGGAGGTCAAATCAATTGATAACGAAAGAATCGACAATGAGGGTATATAGAACTTGCCTTTCCGAAGGTAGCCTTAGGCTTAATTTGATCAAACGCAGTCAAAGTTATACAAACTGCAATATTCCAATTATTGACAAAATTTCAACAAAATTGGGCTCTAAACAAAATTTCAACGGCACAAAATATTAATTACTAGCTCATTTACATACCTGGATAATTAAATCGCTGATTAAACGGGATTTAATTTGAATTTTGAAGTCCAAAATTCTCAATTTCACGTCGCGAGCTCGCTGTTATTTTCTGCAAAAATTTACTGCTTGAACTGCTCAAATTCACGCCCGAAATCGGGCTCAAATGTGGCTAAAAACGAGTGGGGCAGGGGCTCCACGTGGCAGCGTTGGAGCGGCCACTGGGGAGGCCACCACCTCTATCAAAACGACGTCGTTTTGACGTCCATGGCTGAATTAAAACAGCCAAAATTCCCCCCTCGCGCGCAGCCCCCGCAATTCGAACCCAAGACCACCCGCGCCACCCGCACACCTTTAACCTATATGTGCAACCATTAAATTTAAAGGAGACTTTTTGCCTTTTCCGTGATTCACGCTAGCCACCCCTAACTTTCATTTAATTACACTCTCACCCCCTATAATATTCACAGAAATGCCCAGAACTTCCAAAAATCACACAATTTAATTTATTTCAATTTTTTTCTTTTTTAGAAATTCTTAAAATAAATTAATTAATTATCTTAATTTCTTATTTCCTTAAAATCACATAATTTAATTTTATTTAATCACAACAAATTATTTTAATATTTCTTTTAAACTAAACAATCCCAAAATTAATTTAATTTGTCATTTACGGGCGTTACAATTTATCTAGACTGAAAATTTATTTTTAATTTAAATAAATAATATTATTCTTTTAATGAATACTACCTTAGTCAAATGAGCTGGGGGAGATAATTTAGGGATTTATTTAATATTTACTATTTTATATAAATACAAGTCAAACCAACGATAACATCAAGCTTTGATTAGAGAGAACTAGGAACGTAAAGCGCAGCTTCAGTGTAATTCTTGAGCTAAATCAAAGAGGTGGTTGGACCAAGCAAGTGAGAGCACTTGGTCCAACCACCTTTCTCCAAATAGAAGTATACTTTCCAGGAAGAAAATCATCGGTTCGTCACCCTAATTTTCAACGTGAAATTGCGCCGAAGCAGCTGCTTTGATTAGACAGCACTTTCATGGTTGACGAAGAAAATCGATTCTTTGAGACCAAGTTTCAAAGAGCTTGTCTGCAGGGAAAATCGATTATTTACACACTGCTTTATGTATCTATATGAGAGAAGTAAATCATGGTATATGGCGGTCCTCTAGCAAGAGATATAGTATATGGTATCCACAAAAAATTATCATCACAAGAGTGTAAAACTCTTACATTACGACTATCATGATTCGAACTTTCTTTTTTATCTACAATCTGCTACTCGAGTACCAACCGTGCTACGCCTGTGAAGGCGACCAAATTTCAAAGAGCTGCTCGTAGGGCTGGTTTATGCATTAGTGTACTTTTCATGGCTAAATATTGATGAAGAATTGAATTGATTCTTACCCAAATTTTGTGCATACAAATGCACCTAATTAGCAGGGGATGATCGTACCGATCACTCGAATTTATCTTGATCCGAGTTCTTTAGAGAAGATAAAAGATTGGATTCCTCGATTAATTTAGTCTCTAACATGTAAGTTAATATATATAGGTATATAAAAAGCAAGACGAGTTAGTTTGTGCTCTACGATTTCTGCTCCTTATATAAAAAGCAAGATGAGACAAGGTTCTCACTGTTATTTTCGAGATTTTAAATTGACAAATATGAGCTAGTGAAGGATTTCTCGAACTGGATAAAGAAGTTGTAAATTGGGCAGATGTGGAGCTAGAATATTTTAATAAATAAGGTTATTATTATATTTTAGTAACAACAGTACTAAAAAATGTAAGAATCAAAACATAAAATAATTTATATTTAATTGATGATCATAAAAAACATAAGATATTTTAATCATTTACATCAAACTCAAACTTCTTTTTGTTTTTTTTTTGGATACGTACACCTGGGAATCACATATTATAAGTTTAGCTTAATTTTGATATATCATGGTTTCACCATTAATCACTAGGATTGGGCTGTCGCCACCCCACCAAATGATGGCTCTAATTTATTAGCTTAATTAAAGTATCTAACTATAAGTGTTCACATATTAATTAATTAATTTTAACTCCAAACCATAATATTAATTCTTTAAAGAAGATGGCTCATCTTCTTTCAGGAATTAGGTCCAAGTCTGTGTGGAAGAAGATGGTTCATCATCCCCCTCATTTCCTAGAAACTACAGTCTTGTTGACTAAATCTATTATCATATTATTTATTATAAAGAGGCCTAATAAAATCTTGCAACAGACAGCTTAACTATATATATATGAGATGTGTGTCATTAAGTCGTGGCAGTGGGTCTTTCATATGATTTTATAATCATATATTGTGAATGAGAAACCCCAAAATGTATAACCGACGTTCATGGGATGCACCAACTTCCAAAGGGACTTTTTGTTTTTTTGTTTTTTCTTCGGACTAAAAAGGAAAAGTTTTTATGAGCATTAGGAACGTATGACGTCCATTGATTATTGATTTAAGGAGTATGTTTTCTATGTTTAATATTAGGAGAGTGTATAGACCTAGGGCACTAATTCAATAACATTATGACTAGTAGTCGTGGCAGTGAGTCTGTTGTCGTTGTTGTCTTCGTCATTGGAGTTAGTCACTTGGGATGGACAACTTTTTTGACTCAAGCAAGGAAAAATAAAACTTGATAGACCCTCGCTAGTTTTAATAAATTTATGAGCAAGGGACTTTATGCACAAATTAACTCAACTCTTCGAGCATTTCTTATATTTGATATAAACTTATTCATCCAAAATTACAGAGGTAAGTAAACATTCAAATGCATGGTTTGTACATATCATATTTGAAAACCCTATATCATCATCACTATCATCTCTAAAATAATATTACACAACATCATATAGACTTACATTATATATCCATAATGACAAAGGGAAGAAAGATGACATGCATGGTTCAGTACATATCATATTTGGAAACCCTATATCATCATCATCATCATCTATCTATGGCATGCACTAGCTTTTAAATAGACTTTTCACATTATCATCTGGACTTCTTTACCTATAATTACAAAGGTGCATCACGAAAGATCCCTTGGATGGTCATATACATATTATATTTAGAAACCCACATCGTCATTGTACGTCATCATCTGCTGCAGATGATGAAGCCTTCTATTTGGCAACCCGTCCAAGGGGGAAAGAGAACGCTGCAATTCCCACACATAGGGCCCATTGTTTGAGATCCAGCCTTCCCATATGAGAGAAAACTGGCATAATCTCCATGAATGCTATTTGCAGGATAACAATGGCCGCAACAAGGACCCAAAACATGTTATTCTCCATTCTTCCATATTGGATTCCTCTAGCATTGATCAACACCATGACCTGGCAACTCACGTAACAATTGAAGATCATGGCTTCCAAGACCTTTTGATTTGTGCCCAGAATCCATTTCCCCTTGAAGTAAAGGATCAATACAACAGCGATTTGGTAGCAAGCTTGAACAACTATGTTTCTCCACACCCTCTTGGTTAAATATTGAAATCCTTTTTCACCAAATTTTGGTGGGTCCATTGCAATCTCTGTAATTGGTGGCGGCTGTGCTAGAGCCAAGGCACCAAAAATGTCCATAATTAGGTTAACCCACAAGAGCTCCAAAAGCCCAATTGGCTCCCGGATGTTGGAAAGTAGAAGAATGTAGTTTATGGTGAAGGCAGAAATATTGAGAGTGAGCTGCAACTGCACAAACTTTTGGATGTTGTTGCAGACACACCTTCCAAACCCTAAAATGGGGAAGATATCAGTGACAGATTTCTGGCCCATTATGATGACATCCGAGGCCTCCTTGGCCAATTCTCCAACATTTTCACCCACTGAAAACCCTAAATCTGCTTCTTCAAGCACCGGAGAGTCCCTCGAAGAGGATCCGGCAACAGCAACGATTTGGCCTTTCTTCTTTAGGCGCTGCAACAACAGCAGCTTATCGGATGGGGAGGAGCCGGCCATTACAAGGATCCGATCTGCCATGTTTAATTGGTCTTTTTGGGAGAGGTTTCGAAATTCTGAAGCTCTTTCAATGACTATTCCGTCTTCCATGTGAATTCGAGACCTGTTGGCCTTGAAAGTTTCTGTGTTCAGATCATCATCTACAACCAGCTTGATATCTATGCCATATTCTTTACATGCTTCCATATTCAAGTTCACTAAATCGCTGGTTTTCCCCAAGAAAATGGTGGTGATCAAGCCCAGTGTTGCAGAAGCTGCAAGTTTTTGGACTTTGGCTTGATACAGCTCCATTAGTTTCCCTGCTGCATAAGCTAGAGAGAGAGAGATTCCCCAAGGCAACCCATCTCTTGAAGAAAAGATCAATAAGCAAATCATTGCAACCAAGCGATAAAACCTGAACCCTTGCTTCATCATTAGTTTTATGAACTCCTCCATTATCTCCTCGACCGTGTCCTTCACCCCTATGGGATCGGGATTGTGATCTTTATCGCATTCGATAGATCCCCAGACAAAGCATTTCATCGCTTGCACTGCGAGATAAAGCAGTAAGGCAATCAACCATACCGTTTCCAAACGAGAGTTCATCTTCCGAATGGAAATCTCCAGTTTGGATGGCTCGTTTTGGTGGCCAAAACTCAGTGATTTTTTCAGCTTGCTCTTCTCTGTGTTCTTCCCAACTGATGTCACCAGCATCCGGCAGTTCCCTTCCACCACCTTGAAACGATAAATAAAATAAATTGGTCATCACCTCAAAATCAGAAAATTATCTGCTTCAAAATAAATATGATCTTATGGCTGTGAATACTGAGTGTGTGGGGATGTCTCCATGCCCAATGGCACTTTCTGAATTCTGATTTAACAATTCTGTTACTGCTACTCACCTTTGCACCCGCGAACAAAGATGGCTGATTCCGGTACCCATCACACCGATCATCATCCAGCTTTAAAGAATCGCAGGCGTCGATCAGCAGCCCGTCGGCCGGGACACAATCGCCGGGCTCCAGACAGATTACATCACCAACTACAACTTCAGGAACTGGTAGCAGATGAACTTTCCCACTTCTAAAAATCTTCACAATTTTTTTCGCTATCCTGGGCAACCTCCTCGTCCTTCTAGCCTTCTCAAACCTTAAAATGGCCCCAAAGTTGACCGCTATGAATATGGGAAGAAGTACGACGGCCCCATCAAGAAACCCTTCTCGAAGCCCATTCCTTTTGATCCCAATCACAGTAGAGAGCGCTGCACAGCACAGCAAGAGGATAATTGTTGAATCTTTCAGAGCTTCGAGAATGAGTTGGTGGAATCCTTTGGCGTCACAAAGAGAAGGGCAATATTCTGAAGTGTTGGATCCGAATACTAGGGTTCTGCGGATGAGGTCTCCAGGGGTTCCAGATATTCCAGAATCAATGTTGGTCTCTAAAGCAGCAACAATTTCAGTGATGTTGTTGGCTTGAACCAGTTCTTCCAGTCTTTGTGGGCTTATTGTGAAGAATGAATTGGAGGCATCTTCCATTGTTTCAGCGACTCGGGATTGGCTAAACTTGGGCCCAAGAACCGGACATGAATGGATTGGAGATAATGGAGCGGCCATGAAATGAGAAACTGAGAGACAATTATTGGCTAGGGCAGAGAGAGGTAATTAATTGGAAGCACCTGGTTTGAAGAGAGGCTTGAATGGAGCCTTAAATAAGAAGAGGAGAATGAATCCGAGGCCAAGTGTGAGTGAAAGCGCTTCATCACAAAAAGAATAGATGAGAAAATGACAAAGATACACCCTAAAGTACACCGAGTAGTGCCCTATTTTCCTCCCTCCTCCTCTTCCTTTCTATTTTCCCTAGAGTTATAATATTCGGCCAGAAGTAGTGCCCGAAGAAATGCTACCCCTAGAATATCGGGAAATCTCGTGATATTTCGAGGCCAAAATATCGGGGAATCTCGCGATATGATTTGTGGCCCAAAATCAACTATTTCAAAATTTTCGGCCTTCTTCGACCCTCTCATCTTTCTTTCTCAGAATGACCCCTCCCGCTCCTTTCCCCTCTCCTTGCCAGGCCGTCGGTCTTTCTCTCCCTACCTCCCTCGCTCCCTTTTCCTTACTGGCCATCGGTGTCTCTCTCCTTGTTAGCCGTAGGTCTTTCTCTCCCTGCCGGCCATGTCTTCCATCCCTCTCAGGCTCGTGCTGAAACGACTCTTTCCCTGTTGGCCGTTGGTCTCTCTGTGCCCGCCGGCCATTGCTTCTCTCACTCTTGCCCTCACTGAAACGACCCTCTCTCTCCCTCTCCATTAAAACAGCTTCTTCGCCTCCTCCATTGCAACATCTTTCATTGTATCTCAAGCACTCTGATCTTTGATCTAATCGTTTGATCTTCGATCCGAGCATATTTTCACGGTATAAGTGGCCCAGATTTACACGAAGGTAAGTCTTTGAGTTTTATCAGTAATGATTTTCGGCATACATCCATGATATATATGTATATACGCGTAATTTGGGTTTTCTGAAAGTTTAACTGTGATTTATGGAGCATCTTTATGATTTATTTTGGATACTCGGCATACATAATCTTTGTGATTTATTTTGGATACTCGGCATCTTTGTGATTCATTTATTTTTGTGATTTATGTATCATCTTTTTTAGCATCTTGGATCCACGAATGGAAGTGTTGAATTATTTATTCTGATTATTTAATATCTGGCAATATCTTTTGGGTCACTGGGTGAGGAATCCATGAATGGAAGTGTTGAAATTGTATGATCCATGTCTTAGTTTTCAATTGACCCATATTCCAACTAAAATTGTATAATTAGTTAGGTTTGTTCCTTTAGTTCTATAACTGGTGAGTTCTTATTCGTTCAGTTGCCCTTTTGAGGGAATGTATGGTGTCTTTGTCTTTCCCTTATTTCTCATCAAATAATAACAATTAAAAAAAAAAAGACAGTTTGGTGCTCTATTTGATTAACCATTGTTTGACTAGAATTTATTATTTTGTATTGAGAAGTTTGAGTGCGACTGCTATTTGTTATGGTTCTTTAATTTATTAATTGTTTTCAATTTAACCATTGTTTGGTGCTCTATTTGATCTTAGCATATTGTTTTGTTTAAGAATATAAACTTTATTTGTTATGGCTCTATTTGATAAACTTTATTTGTTTTGTTTAAGAATTTTACTATCTCACGATTTATGACTTCCAATTTGGAAATGGAAGAAGCTTCAATTAACTCATGTAGTTCACATCAAACAATTGTGTGTAAACACAGTGTATCTGTAAAGTGCTACATATCATGGACTAGAGTAATCTTGGAAGAAAATTCTTGAGATGTTAGTTTTGGAAGGTAATTTATTCTCTTATAAATGTATAAATCGTTAATATGAATGAAATTAATTGTTGGATGATGATTGCAGATGGTTTCAATGGATTGATGATGAACGCACTGCTCGTGAGAAAATATTATGTGGAGTATTGTTGGATAAGGGGAAAGTTTTAGAAGAACAAGTCAAGATTTTTGAAAAAAAGGCTTTAAGAAAAAAAAGAAAAGTTATTGAAGTTTAGATAGAGCTTAGCTGTATTGTACAAGAAAATGTAAAATTGAAAATGAAACTTCAAGAGTATAAGACAAAAGACAGTAAGTTTGTTAGAGGTATGATAGTGTTAGGATTGGATTGTTTTTTATTCAATTTATGGGTGATGAAAAATGATGGAAGTAGATTTAGGTATTTTGCTTTGATGTAATTATGTACTTGCAATTTAGGTATGATAGTACCTAAATTAACGATTATGTTTGTTGTTAGTATTTTCATATCATAAGACAATGATATTTGAAGATCTGTTAATTTGTATCAGTATCCATCACCTTTATGTATGTGTATGTGCATCTTTCTCACCGTCTAAAGCATGGAAGAATGAATAGCCAATTATTTGATATGCTAGGTTGTGCTTAATGTGAACTTATGTTGTATTTTTTTCTTGGATATTCATGCTTCCTCCATTTGATTAATTAATTTACATCTTCTGTTGTCAGGGCCCTTAATTCCCTTGGTTGTTATGAATGCATATGCATAATGTGAGGCTACTTTGGATACCGTGATTAATTTATGTCCACACGGTCAACATGATTTAGCTTTGCAACTTTACAGAGACATGAAGGCATGAGGGCAAAATTCTGATGCAATGACACACATGATCCTCATTGATTCACTTGGAAAAGCAAGTTTTGTAATAATTCATTGTAGAAAAAATATATTGTCCAAAATTATAGAAAAACATGCAATCAGGGCCATGTAATGCTTACATCCAGTTGATCGTGTCTGTGATTGCATGCTAAGACACAAACTAAAATTATATTTTCATGGCCCTAATGCGTTTCAAAGTATTGCCCAAAAATATATTGTATGTAATAAAATATGGGACACAACAACATTTACATGAGATTCAGAAATGGAGGAAATTGATCCATTACTAGCATATGTGATGTATCCTCTTCTTGCTAAGATTTCCAATTTATACAAATACAACAACATATTAAGCCTTAACCCATATAGTGGGATTAAATGAAAATCTTAAGCTCCAAAACTTTACACTTTACACAAATACCTAAATAAAAATCTACTTTTCACGAAAGACAATGCTAATTAATCCAAATATTTCAATCTTCTAAAACATTCACAGCATGTATTCCAAAATCTTTATATTATCTAAAAAGCATGGTAACCTCTACAAAGGTCACATATCAACGTATCCGACACCCATATTGAACATTGACACTCATGGACCTGATGCTAAGACACATCCTGTCTCATAAGCAACAACATTTAATATGAGAGTAAACTATGAAAGTTGGTTGTCCTATCTATATATGAAGAGAGGCATGGTAATGTAGTGCTTCATTCGACAAACAAATTCCATGTGCTTCCTTGCCTGTAAGTGTGAAAACACCAAATATGAGAGTAAACTATGAAAGTTACACTGAACTTCCATTCTCCTCTCAAGTGAGAGGTAAAACCATTGCAATTCGTATATATTAACATGTAAAAAACAGTAGACCACATCCAGTTTCAACACTAAAACACTAAAAGGGTTACACACACCAAGGGTTACAACACTAAAACAAAAGCACAGAATGAATGCCTCAAACATCTGATGGGTTGTCATCGGGTTGTGAATGGGGCGCGTACATTGGCATGAAGGGTTGAGCCGTACCAAAAGAAGCCTGCAAAAGAAAAAAGTAAGCACTGGGATATAACCTAAATGAAAGTCCAAAAATTTAAAAAATGACAACTTAGATTATTACCCAAATATCATCCAAGTACTAACCATTAATTTTGAGCACGAGAACGATGTCAAATCGTGATACTGTCCTTGTGTAAATCCTTCACTAAATACTTGACTGTCTTGAACAATATTTTGCATTGGGGCATTGCCTTTGTTTACTTTCGAGGATCCCACCTAGACATCAAATGAAAGTAACAATCATTACAATTGAGAATTTGAACACTACATTATCAGATAATTAAACAAAAGATTAGAGCATACCTTCGCTTTCTTGGAACTCTTTTCCAATGGCACATTCTTCGCTTTCTTGGAACTCGTTTCAATTGACCCTTCTTGCGAAACTTCCTAGGGGCTCCCTTTGTCTGCGAGCATCTTGGATCCAAAATTTGCACGCTTGAAGCTGTAGCTGCCTCTCCAGAATCAGGAAATTATTCTTGCACACTATCTTCAACATGTATATTACTACCACAACTAAGCTTCGTATTAGATTTCCTCAATGCAGTCAATTGAGATTCCATCCACTCCATAGTTGCCTGGGTACTATCTTTATCATTTGCAACCAAGTCTGCAAGCTTTGCAAACACACTGCACAGCTTATCATATTTTAACTGACTAGGCATACTAATCCAACCATTGTAATTAATCTTTACTCTCGTGTAGGATCTACTGACATCTCTCCTTCATCGCCTTAAGATATACTTGTCAGGAAGTGATCTGATACCATCTCGAATCAATATTGTGACCATATGTTTGCATATTATTCCCCTAAACTCAAACACGTGACAACTATAAATAAAATTGCATTTCTCTTTGTCAATATCAACTGAAAATTTTGTCTCCTTGAATCTTTCGTCAAATATGATATCTTCGCGCACCTTGTATCTCGTACCAAGTGACCCCTCTTGATAGACACAACCTCGCAATACATATTCCCTGTGAACTCATTCTGAAACTTCTTGAATTTTGAGATTGTGTACACTTCTTGAAATTATTTCTCCATAGGATACCTCGATGTGCATGGGACCATCTGAGAAAATGACTTAACGTCTGCTTGAAACTCCTTTTCAACTTTAGACCTCAATGCACGCTCATATTGTTCAACAAATTGGTTCAATGAAGTTTTTGAGTGTACATAATCATCGAAAAATGCATTCATGCTCTCACTTCGTTGGGTTGTTGACATCCCTGCCCAAAAACTAGTTTTCAAGAAACATGGCACCCAACGGGCTCTCTATGTGTACAGTCCAGACAACCAATCGTTGTCATGCAGTGCATATTTCTCAATCATTAAACTCCAACCTTGCTCGAATACTTCAGGACTATGTGATTCGTACACAATATCATGTATAGCCAAAAGAATTGAAGCCTTGTAACTATGGTTCCCAAACTTTTCAGGCAACTTCTTTAGTATATGTCACAAACACCACCTGTGCTTCGTGTTAGGGAAAACTATCTCAATTGCGTTTTGCATAGCCCTATCCTGGTCAGTGATTATTCCAGTGGGAGCCTGATCCTCCATGCACTGAAGCCATGTACTAAATAGCCACACAAAAATCCTAGTGTCCTTGTTCGAAAGTAGACCACATCCAAACAGTGTCGACTGCCCGTGGTGATTTACACCAACAAATGGAGCAAATGGCATGTTGTACCTATTAGTTAGGTATGTGGTGTCGAATGTCACAACATCGCCAAATTCCTTATACACTTGTTTACATCTATTATCCGCTCAAAATACATTCCTCAATCGACACTCTTCGTCCAAGTCGACACTAATGTAGAAACCCGGACAAAGGGCTTGCATTTTAGAAAAATAAGTTTGAATAGTAGTATCATCTCCTTCCCCAAGTCTTAACTTTCTCACCGTATCAATGTAATTTTTACAATCTTTTTCCATAAATGTCAGATTCTCATACCCACCAACCTCAACAACATGTGAGTTATAACTTTTCTTTAGCGAGATTCCAGCTATATCATTAACTTGAAGTTGTCGCTTCACCTGTTCGTTTAATTGTCTATTACATTTATACAACCTAGATTTACTTGGACTTGTTTCATGGTTATGCTCAAGATGGATGGTGCTTATTTTCCATGTTCCTAAAACAACCAATACGACTGTGATCTTAGCTTTACACCCTATACGAATTGTTGGTTGAGGCTTCAGAGAAGTGCTAGCTTGACTAGTTCTATTGCCTTCTCGGCTACATGCATAAGTCACATATCATACGACCCCATCCTCACCCTTCTTCGAATTCTTTTTTTTTATTGGAAAATCCACATGGTAAGCATATTGTTTGTAAAATTCATAAATTTCATTCTCATCATTGAATTTCATTCCAACCTTAGGGACAAAATCATTGTATTCTCCTACTACTTCGTTATTTAATAGATGACCCTCATTATCTTGGCAATTTTCCTCATTATCTTCGATTGATTCCGGAAGCACACTATGATTCACTAGATCAAAATAAGGTACAAGCATAAGAGAATACAATGTTACCTATATAATTTAAATAAACATTTTGTTTTTCTTGTTTTAAAATCACTAATTTTCACATACATACCTATGTTACTCAATGGGGCTTTCCTTCATCTCCTAAATTAGAATTGATTGCCTACAATCAAATTAAAAAAATTATAGAAAAACAATACTTTATTAGAAGCATAATATGGTACATGAATATATACAGAGAAATAGAAACAATGGAGACCAACAATAGAAACAATGTTAGACATTTTAGTCATCTTTGTATATGATGTGTGCTAAACTCTTTGTATCTGTAAGCACCCCCGCCCGGATATCCCAACCGCCCGGTCTATCCGAACGAGAGCGCCTACATAAGAGAAGAGAAACAATCACAAGACGAAAATACCCTGACATGCATACATACGAAAAATACAACAGCGGAAGCAAAACAATATACATGCACGCCTACAAGTACCCTGCTGGAACAGCAGTCAAGGAGTATATAAAAATATACAGACACCTGTGCCAACGATAAAAGATACAAGGAACAACCGGGCACAGTAAAAAATGAGAGTCAGAACTCTTAACAAAACATCAGAGAAAACGGGGGCAGCTAACTGTACACCCTACCGACACGGCTAGCTGCTAGGTAGCGCGGTCCTCGCCCTCGACTTTTGCTTTACCCTTACTTGGAATGATGGAAAGCAAGGTGAGTCGCAAGACTCAGCAAGTTTATATGAAAAAGAAGGCTGTAAACAAAACAGAAGAGGAGATCACCCCAAATATAAACCCACATGTACACACAAGTCATATGACGCAACAACGTAACAGTGCCGCATAATAAAACATATACCGGTCCTTGGGGCCCACATAAAACACCTGGCACCCAAGTCCCATACCAACCTGCCACTGCCCTGAAAGGCAACATAAATCACCACAAACCTGTGCGCACTGTCCCGAGTCGGTACTCCCGTCACCTGTATCCCTGCCGGTACTCCCGACAGTCGAGCCAAAGGCTCTCTCGGAATGGTACTCTCGTCCGAGAACTAATAACTACCAGTAACCATGCAATGCATATAAAATGCAAGGCGTAATGAGCATCAACGTGATACAAGGCGCCCATACATCCAGGCATCAGGCCATGCTCCACCCACGTAGTAAATCACACGCGATGCATATGCCCGTGCTGGATGCAACCTGACCAATCTAAAATGTCCGTGATCAAGCATAACCAAATCATGATGATCCCATCATGCAGCCCGAACCCATGTGCATACCAAACCATGCAACAAAAATAAAATAATCAGGCATGTTATAATCACATAACGGTAGAGTAGGTCAGCAGTGCCTGACACCGGTCAGTGGTCAGTGACCAGGAGAGACCATCTGACGGTCAAAAATAGACCATACAACAGTCTCACCGTCACCGAACGGCTAACCTTTCCCCCACTGCCCAACCGCTCTAGCCAATAAATAACCGAAAATCCATAATAATACCCGACAGCTAAAAACCTAGCCCCGGGTGAGTACGACATCATTCCCATAGGATTGGGGGTGATACAAACCCCCGTAGGCAACCAACGAATAATACCCTCGAAATCAAGTTAATAAATTAAATTATTAAACACACTATTTAAATTCCATAATTTATTAACAGCCAAATCCAATGAAGGGAGGTCAAATAAATTGATAACAAAAGAATCGACAACGAGGGTATAGAGAACTTGCCTTTCCGAAGATAGCCTTAAGCTCAATTTGACCAAACGCGGTCAAAGTTATACAAACTGCAATATTCCAATTATAGACAAAATTAATAAAATTAGGCTCCAAATAAAATTTCAACCGCAGAGATTATTAATTACTAAATTAATTACATACCTAGATAATTAAATTAGGGATTATACGGAGTTTAATCTGATTTTTGAAGCCCCAGAATTCTCAGATTTCTCCCGCGAACGCACTGCTATTTCTGTAAAAAAATTTACTGCTCGCAGCACTAAAATCACGCCCAAAATGGGGCAAAATTCGGCCTTAAATTGGCCAAAATGAGTGGCCAGCGCGCGGCCACGTGGCAGCGCTGGGGCGGCCACCGTCTTCACCCCGAAACGACATCGTTTTGGGGTGCTTGGCTGATTAAAAATTAGCCCTCGCGCACAGCTACCCCCCCGGCGTTTCGATCCCGCGACCGCCTGCCTCGCACGCGTGCCCGCGACCACCCGCGCCACACGCCTCATTCAACCTATATATGTTTTAACTTATATTTAAGGTGACTTTTTCCCTCTTCCGCGATTCACGCCAGCACCCCACAACTTCCATTAATCACACAATCACCCCTTATAATAATTACAGAAATGCCCGAACTTTCTAAAAATCACACAAATTAATTTATTTTAATTTTTTTCTTTTTCCAGAAATTCCTAAATAACAAAATTAATTATCTTAAATTCTTATTTCCTTAAAATCACATAATTTAATTTTATTTAACCACCACAAATTATTTTAATATTTATTTTAAATCAAATAACCCCCAAAATTAAATTAACTAACATTTACGAGCGTTACAAATCCTCCCCCCCTAAAAAGAATTTCGTCCTCGAAATTCGTACCTGACTAGGCAAATAACTGAGGATGAAGTCGCCTCATCTTCTCCTCTAACTCCCAAGTAGCCTTCTCAGAGGTATGTCGCTGCCACTGGACCTTCACATAGTGAATCGTACGATTACGGAGCACTTTTTCTTTCTGATCCACAATGCTAGCAGGCAACTCGGTATATGATGCATCCTCTTGCACCACGAGCGGATGGTAGTCAATTACATGCCCGGGATCTGCCACGTACTTGCGAAGCATAGAAACATGAAAGACATCATGTACGTGGGCTAACTGAGGGGGTAAAGCTAATCGATAAGCCAACGGTCCGACTCGCTCAAATATCTCAAACGGTCCCACATAGCGAGGACTCAACTTGCCAGATACTCCAAAGCGTCGAACACCCCTCATCGGCATAACCCGAAGAAAAACATGATCACCCACCTCAAATTCCAAATCCCGGCGTCGTTTGTCAGCATAACTCTTCTGACGGTCCTGAGCTGCCTTCATCCTAGCCCGAATCAACTGGATCTTCTCTGATGTCTGCTCTACCAACTCCGGTCCAAGCAATGCTCGCTCCCCAATCTCGGTCCAACAAAGCAGTGATCTACATGGTCGCCCATACAACGCCTCAAATGGTGCCATCCCAATACTGGCCTGGAAGCTATTATTGTAGGCAAACTCCACTAGCGACAAATGGTCATCCCAGCTCCCATAGAAATCCAGTACACAGGCACGGAGCATGTCCTCCAAAGTCCGAATGGTCCGCTCTGACTGTCCGTCAGTCTGAGGATGGAAAGCTGTACTGAAAGTCAACTGGGTCCCCATAGCACTCTGCAACGCCTCCCAAAATCGTGAGGTAAATCGAGGATCCCTGTCTGACACAATGCTAGCTGGGACTCCGTGCAGTCTCACCACCTCGTCAATGTATAACGTGGCCAGTCGATGAATAGGATAGGTCTTCTTGACAGGTAGAAAGTGCGCTGATTTGGTCAATCGATCAATAATCACCCATATCGAATCGAATCCCCGAATAGATCGTGGCAATCCTGAGACAAAATCCATAGCTATGCGCTCCCATTTCTATTCCGGCACAGATAAAGGTCGTAACAATCTCGCAGGTCTCTGGTGCTCAGCTTTGACTTGCTGGCACACTAAACATCGGGATACAAACTCTGTTACGCTCCTCTTCATGCCGCTCCACCAATATTGGCGCCGTAAGCCCTGATACATCTTCGTCGCCCAGGGTGGATAGTATAGGGAGAACGATGAGCTTCCTCTAGGATCCTCTGCCTGATATCACTGTCACTCGGCACACAAATCCGCCCACGGAACAATAGCAAGCCATCATCCCTCTGGCTGTACCCCAATGGACCAAATCTCTCCATATCAACCATAATCGCGTCAAGCTCCACATCCTGTCGCTGTCGATCGCGAATCTGATCCTCAAGATCTGAATGGATACTCATGGCAGCATAATAGAGTGTAGGATTATCTGATGCCACTGAGATAGTAAGATCACTCATCTGCTCCAATAAGAACCACTCCTGCACCATCATAGCTGCAGCTTATGCTCCACGACGACTCAATGCATCTGCAACCACATTGGCTTTACCTGGATGATAGAGGATCTCGCAATCATAATCTTTAAGCAACTCTAACCAACGGCGTTGTCTCATATTGAGTTCCCTCTGTGAGAAGAGGTACTTAAGACTCTTGTGATCAGTGTAAATCTTAACTCTCTCACCATAAAGATAATGCCTCCAAATCTTCAAGACAAACACTACGGCCGCTAACTCCAGATCATGTGTAGGGTAATTCTCTTCGTGCCTCTTCAATTGTCTGGATGCATAAGCATTCACTCGGCCGTCCTGCATCAAAACACATCCCAACCCTACATACGAGGCATCGCTATATACAGTAAATAACTCACCACACCTGGGTATCGTTAGTACTGGCGCTGAAGTCAAACGCCGTTTCAACTCCTGGAAAGATCTCTCACAAGACTCGTCCCAAATAAATCTGACGCCTTTCCTCGTCAACTTCGTCATGGGTGATGCAAGCTGTGCAAAGCCTTCTATGAATCGTCGATAATAACCGGCAAGGCCAAGAAAACTCTGAATCTCCGTCACTGTCATCGGTCTCGGCTAATCCATCACGGCTCTAGTCTTTTCTGGGTCTACTGAGATACCCTCACCTGAGACCACGTGTCCCAAGAAAACAACTCGGGTCTGCCAAAACTCACATTTCGAAAACTTGGCATATAACTGCTTCTCTCTGAGCTTCTGCAGAACCACGCTCAGATGCGCCTCGTGTATCTCAGGGCTCGGTGAGTAAATTAAGATGTCGTCAATGAAAACTATGACAAAAGAATCCAAGTATTCCTTGAGTACTCTGTTCATCAGATTCATAAATACTCCAGGTGCATTGGTCAGCCCAAATGGCATGACCACAAACTCGTAATGGCCGTAACGTGTACGAAATGCGGTCTTCGCAATATCCTCATCTCTGACTCGCACCTGATGATAACCTGACCGCAAATCTATCTTGAAAAACATTGATGCACCACGCAATTGATCCAGTAAGTCATCCACACGGGGTAAGGGGTACTTATTCTTAATTGTTACCTGATTAAGCTGTCGGTAGTCTATACACAGTCGCATAGACCCGTCTTTCTTACGCACAAATAATACTGGAGCCCCCCATGGCGATGTGCTCGGTCAAATAAACCCCCTCTCCAAAAGATCTTGCAACTGCACCTTAAGTTCCTTCAATTCATTGGCAGCCATACGGTAAGGAGTCTTGGAAATAGACTGCGTACCTGGTATCAGATCGACTGCAAAATCAATCTCCCGGTGCGGTGGTAGTCCCGGCAACTCATCTGGGAACACATCTGGAAAGTCTCGCACCACAGGATAGGCAGCCAACTCCTTCTTCTCCCTAGCTATCACGGTCACAAACGTAAAATAGGCTTCACACCCACGTCGTATAAGCCTCTCAGCATGCATAACTGATATCATCGGCGTAGTTACCACTGGCTTCACACCTCGGTATGTAACAACTGGTCTCCCCGGGTGCTCAAATGAAATTACCTTCCGACGACAATCAACTCGAGTATAGTGCCGTGAGAGCCAATCCATACCCAACAGTAAATCAAAATCCTGGATCGCCAAAACAATAAGATCCCCTAAAAATACCTGGTCATGAATCCCTATCTCGCAATCCCTGACCATCTCACTCCCCAACAATACCATCCCTCCCGGTGTCGAAACAAATAAATCATATGGTAAGGGGGCACACGGGATTGGGATCTTATGCAACAAATGGGGTGCTATGAATGAGTGGGTAGAACCTGTATCAAATAAGGCACGTGCATCGTGACCATGAAGAGAAAGTATACCTTGTATCGTATCACTGCCCCCAGCTGCCTCGGCGGCTGTCACCGCAAACGCCTTCCCTGCTGTAAGTCAACAAACTCGAACACCTTCTGCTCTCTGACCCAAGCCGGTATATAAGTCTCATTGAATGCCGCGACAAACTATGCCCATGTCGGGCCCCCATCACCATATCATTGTCTGGTGGTCTCCCACCATCGCTCGGCGTCTCCTCGCAACAGGAAGGTTCCCAGTCGAACTCTATGGGCCTCTGCACAGCCTATAGATCGTAGATGCTTCTCCACAGCCAGTAGCCAATCCTCGGCCTCTGTTGTATCGGCGCCTCCACTAAACTCTGGTGGACGTAGGGCCATGAAATCTTTAAGCAATGCAGCACCAGAACTGTCCCCTACTCCCGGCGTACCTGAATGCGACGCCTGGGCCGTAGCGGTCCTATCATCAAGACTGCGCTCCTGACGTAACTGAGAAGCCGCCAATACGTCTACAGCCCGTAGAAGACCTTCCAATGTCTTCTGCATGTTCGGAGGCCCTGGCTGTCTCTCATCTCCTGTATCTGTCGCCTGTACCTCAAGAGTAGGAACAAGGAGCCCTCTACCTCGCATCGGTGGTCTACCACGACCTCGTCCACGGCGTGCATCCATGAGTCCTACATAACCAAAATTAATTAGAACGCATTTCAAAATTAAGGACACGACCTAACACTCTAACTCTTCCTAACAGCCTTGGTGTACAGTTACTTGTCCCCCAAATTGACTCAATGACGCTCTGATACCAACATTGTAAACACCCCCGCCCGAATATCCCGACCACCCGGTTTATCCAAACGAGAGCGCCTACATAAGAGAAGAGAAACAATCACAAGACGAAAATACCCTGGCATGCATACATACGAAAAATATAACAGCGGAAGCAAAACAATATACATGCACGCCTACAAGTACCCTGCTGGAACAGCAGTCAAGGAGTATATAAAAATATACAGACACCTGTGCCAACGATAAAAGATACAAGGAACAACCGGGCACAGTAAAAAATGAGAGTCAGAACTCTTAACAAAACATCAGAGAAAACGGGGGCAGCTAACTGTACACCCTACCGACACGGCTGGCTGCTAGGTAGCGCGGTCCTCGCCCTCGACTTTTGCTTTACCCTTACCTGGAATGATGGAAAGCAATGTGAGTCGCAAGACTCAGCAAGTTTATATGAAAAGGAAGGCTGTAAACGAAACAGAAGAGGAGATCACCCCAAATATAAACTCGCATGTACACACAAGTTTGTGACGTAACAACGTAACAGTGCCGCATAATAAAACATATACCGGTCCTTGGGGCCCACATAAAACACCTGGCACCCAAGTCCCATACCAACCTGCTGCTGCCCTGAAAGGCAACATAAATCACCACAAACCTGTGTGCACTGTCCCGGGTCGGTACTCCCGTCACCCGTATCCCTGCCGGTACTCCTGACAGTCGAGCCAAAGGCTCCCTCGGAACGGTACTCCCGTCCGAGAACTAATAACTACCAGTAACCATGCAATGCATATAAAATGCAAGGCGTAATGAGCATCAACGTGATACAAGGCGCTCATACATCCAAGCATCAGGCCATGCTCCGCCCACGTAATAAATCACACCCGATGCATATGCCCGTGCTGGATGCAACCTGACCAATCTAAAATGTCCGTGATCAAGCATAACCAAATCATGATAATCCCATCATGCAGCCCGAACCCATGTGCATACCAAACCATGCAACAAAAATAAAATAATCAGGCATGCTATAATCACATAACGGTAGAGTAGGTCAGTAGTGCCTGACACTGGTCAGTGGTCAGTGACCAGGAGAGACCATCTGACGGCCAAAAATAGACCATACAATAGTCTCACCGTCACCGAACGGCTAACCCTTGCCCCTACTGCCCAACCGCTCCAGCCAATAAATAACCAAAAATCCATAATAATACCCGACAGCTAAGAACCTAGCCCCGGGTGAGTACAACATCATTCCCATAGGATTGGGGGTGATACAAACCCCCGTAGGCAACCAACGAATAATACCCTCGAAACCAGGTTAATAAATTAAATTATTAAACATACCGTTTAAATTCCATAATTTATTAACAGCCAAATCCAACGAAGGAAGGTCAAATAAATTGATAACGAAAGAATCGACAACGAGGGTATAGAGAACTTGCCTTTCCGAAGATAGCCTTAAGCTCAATTTGACCAAACGCGGTCAAAGTTATACAAACTGCAATATTCTAATTATAGACAAAATTAATAAAATTGGGCTCCAAATAAAATTTCAACCGCAGAGATTATTAATTACTAAATTAATTACATGCCTGGATAATTAAATCAGGGATTATACGGAGTTTAATCCGATTTTTGAAGCCCCAAAATTCTCAGATTTCTCCCGCGAACGCACTGCTATTTCTGTAAAAAAATTTACTGCTCGCAGCACCAAAATCACGCCCGAAATCGGGCAAAATTCGGCCTTAAATTAGCCAAAATGAGTGGCCAGCGCGCGGCCACGTGGCAGCGCTGGGGCAGCCACCGCCTTCACCCCGAAACGACGTCGTTTTGGGGTGCTTGGCTGATTAAAAATTTTATATATGTTTTAACTTATATTTAAGGTGACTTTTTCCCTCTTCCGCGATTTACGCCAACACCCCACAACTTCCATTAATCACACAATCACCCCTTATAATAATTACAGAAATGCCCGAACTTTCTAGAAATCACACAAATTAATTTATTTTAATTTTTTTCTTTTTTCAGAAATTCCTAAATAACAAAATTAATTATCTTAAATTCTTATTTCCTTAAAATCACATAATTTAATTTTATTTAACCACCACAAATTATTTCAATATTTATTTTAAATCAAATAACCCCAAAAATTAAATTAACTAACATTTACGAGCGTTACAGTATCTGTGTGCTAAAGTCTTATTCATGTTAGATTATTCATGTGTGCTAAAGACATTTTAGTCATCAGCACACATTTTAGTCATCTTTGTATCTGATGTGTGCTAAAGTCACAACCATGCTCATTTTAGTCATATTTGTATCTAATGTGTGCTAAAGATGAAGTTGCAACCCATCACATTTGAATAATCTTTGTATCTAATGACTAAAGTCTTTTAGACACAAAATGTGGTTTAACACAATAGAAACAATGTCTAACACATCAAATACAAAGACATCGCAACCCAAATGCAGACTGCCAGTCGCCACCGGCGATCATAGGCAACCACCAGACACCCAAAGGCCCATCGACCAACATACCTAAAAACTAGTAAGATCCAATGACCCAATCTCCCTAGATCTAACATTAAAGTCTCGGCCAAAGTTAAAAAATGCGTATATATGTATATGGGATGGATCTGTGCTCATGACTAGAATGTTTAAAAGACTTACCTCCCTTTTTGTAGATTGGAGCCAATGGAGCAGAGAGAGGGCCGGAGATGAAATTGCACGGGAAGAAGACGATGACCTTTCTTCGATTTGAGAAGAAGGGTCGCACTACAGCTGGTTTCGTTTTGAGTGATGGGGGAGGTCGATCTAGAGAGAACAAGAGAGAGCAAGTAAGAGAGAAGGTAGTGAAAATAGTGAGAGACTTCGTGATGGATAGGGTCGAACAAGAGAGAACACACGAACATAGAGAAAGAGCAAGTGAGAGAGAAGAGAGTGAGAGAATGAGCGTCGAAGAGAAGGAAATACTCAAATTTGAACAAGGGTATTTTTATCAATTAGACCATGGATAAAATTGTAATTTCATTCTGAGTGACATTTCTTCGAACACTACTTCTGGTCAAATAACATAACTCATTTTTCTAGTAGTGCCTGCCTTCACCTTCTCTCTCTTATATTTAATATTTTCTTTTGTTACCTTTACCTTTTCTCTCTTATTTAATATTTTCAAGTTTCCTCCATTTACACATAAATCTATGTAAAAAGCAACGACCTTTTGGATTTAAGCAAAGACCTTTTTACAATTAGATTTGAACAAATGTGAAAGGAAGAATCCTGGCCAGAGGAAAAGCCGTTTGGTATTGCCTGGAAGGGGGAAAGGTGATGTGACTTAATTTAACGTAAATCTATGTGAATATTAACGTAGGTGCTGGTTGAGAGAGACAGAGAGCTCCTCCCCTCAACAAATAAAAGATTATTTAGTTTTGTTTCCAACCGCTAGAGGTGGTCGATAATGACGTTCGTCTGTTCATCATCTCCTTGACCCTCAACAAATCACCGTCTTGGAGGATAAGCATTAAATGTTGACATGTTGAAGGAATAGCCACATCTCCTGAGTTTAAGTTTAAGGATGTGTTTAATAGTATAAAAAATATAAAAAAAATATCTTATCTAAAAAATTAAATTTCATGTTTATTGTTTAACACATTATATTTTTCATGAAATTGAATTTCATTATACAATTATTAAAATATCATTTGACTTCTTTTTCATGAAAAATTTTATAGGAGGGATGATTTTTATTTTTCATACAAGTTAAAAAATATATATTTTTTTAACTAAGTACTATCAAACACACTCTAAATGTGTTAAATCAGGCTCTAACATAAATAAATTATTGGAAACACAGTAAGAACCCGTTAAGAAATATTTATATACATTAAAACTATCATAAGTAGTACTATAACCTATTTTTCTTTCGTAATAACAATAAAAAAGTCAATATATATTAAACTAAATTATTAATATAATTAAAATCTTATATATACAATGAAATATAGAATAATTTAGAATATCAATGTAATTAAAGTCTTACAAAATCTTGCATTTTTAATCATTGCAATCGAAATCTTATTTATACAATTGAAATCCTGTTTATACAATCAAATACAAAATATCATTTATCATACAAAGTCACTAAATTTCTGAATTTACTGTGGTGTATCATAAACATGCGTTCCTCTACCATTATGAAACTGATTCATATTGAGAAATCATTAAAATTAAGTTAAAATCAATACCACTTAATAGTCTCAATTGTAAAATCGAAAGATTATTTAGTTTCACCACATCATGCTTATGCATCCAGCGCTCAATTCATAGGACTTGCAAAGAAGAAGTGTTATCTTCATATATAAATTAATTAAATTTATAATAATTTTATTTAAAATTAATAATAATTTATAATTACGAACACATCTATTGTTAGTTTTTAATATCACTATTATGAAATATTATTAATTTTAAATAAAATTATTATTAATTTTGTGTGTGTCACGTTCGCTCATAAAGGTTAATTGTGAGAATTGCTTGTGGGTATGGTATTTTTCATGTATATATATATATAGTTTGTGAAGATGAGGTTCGATATATGTGGTTGCTTTTCATCAAAAGGCTCCAGGTGGAGGAAGAGGAAAAGGCTCAAGGTGGTTGCTTTTCATGTTTATATATATATAGTTTGTCAAATCGTTTGTTTATTTATATTGACGTACGATGCCAAAAATTACATTATAGATGTCCAAATCTAAAAAAAAAAAGTAAAGATTGCTGCAACTAGATTTGTATGGGTCGTCTCCGAAAAGGCTCTCCATCACTTAAATCAATATGAGTAAAAGATTTAGAAAAAAAAAAAAAAAATGAGACAAACACTGATAAGAAAAATACGAACCCTAAATGCAGAAAGAAGAAAGGAGAATGGAAAAGGAAAAAAAAAAGTGAATAATGGAACTTAGGTTTAGATAAATTAAAATTCTTTATCTTTTTATAGGCTTAATCTCAAGGGTTTGGATTTTTAACTGGGGTCCCCTTTTAATAGGAAAAGTTTTGATTTCAATTAAAATCTTTTATCAATCGATTTAACATGAGTTGGGTCCAAATTCTCTATTGAATTGTCTGCACTATTAGATTTGCCTAAACCATATATAAATTTTATTGGATATATCTTAGCAACAACCCTCCAACATGGTAGACACAATCCGTGATATGTATGGAAAGATGCTATTTATATATAGAATTTATACATTTTATTATATATTCAACTTCAATAAATTATATATATTTATTAAATGAAGACTTCAAGAATGTTAATTTGCTTGCACCCTCTCTCCTTTCCGTGCAAAGGGGGATCCTCTGGCCTTATGCTCCTTCCACTCTTTCATTTGATGTGGGACCTTTTCATCCTTTAATGGCCTTTCTATGGGACCTTTTGATCCTTTATATATACTATCATGATCATGAGGAGTCATCAAGGGTGGTTCAAAGTTCTAACAATTTATTTTTAGCTGTTGCTTTTTATCGTTTTGCATGGGTTCATGTTATAGCATGCTTAATTTAAAAGGGTATTATAGTTTTTTTTATTATTTTTCACATCATATATATTAATCTTTAATATTGGAGTTTAGGGTGAAATAGATTATCACTTGATGGTACTCTTATCGTATTATAGTCTTGTTTTCTAATTAATAGAATCATTCCACATCATACATTTTATTACTTCTCATTATGTATATAGATTCTCTTGAAACAGAAAAGAATATTTTAAATTTTATCTCACTTATTCTCATTTTATTCTATTACTAAATCTCCGTCACACAGAAATCATATAGCTTAGTGTAAAGGGCGAAAAATTATAATTTTCTTTTTTTTTTAACAATATATATAGTGACTCATTCCAATTTTTGTAAGAATTGAAATATATATAAAAGAAAATATTTAAACTAGATTGAATTTCATAACAAACTGAGATTGAGTTGATTAATATGAATTGGTTAAAGTTATGATTCTTCTTTTTAAGTTACTTCTCAAATTTTAATTGGATAAACGAATATCAAGTGTAACATACAAAAGGTTTCTTTAAATTTTAAAGGAATTTTATTTTGTGATAATTGACTTGCATAAATTAAATATGAACTTGGATAAATTTTAATTGGTGTTGATGCCATCAAGACCTGAAAGATAATTCTGACTTAAATGAATTAAGCGTGAATTAAATTAAGTGGGATGATAGTGAAATTTAAGTAAGGGAAATTTTATTTGCAATCATACGTATTGCTTTTCATAACTCATTTTTAATATTTCTAAAATATTTTGAGATAAAAATTTATATTTGTCCTTCATTTAAATCTTTGACCCTCAATCATCTATTATTACTCTTCAAGCGTGTTCACTCACTTTCTCAATCACGATCACCACAGCCACTTTATTTACCCACAACTATAACTGAACATTGCACAACCATTATTATTCAACATTGAGCATTACGCAACCACTATTATTCAACACCAAACATTGCTCAGGCCATATCTCCTCGCCATAACTAATTACCAGTTATTATCAACCGTTACTATTAGCAGTGATTGAAGATTATTATCCACTATTATTTATGTAGAGTTTGACGAAGAAGATAACGAGTATTCTTGTTTCAACGAAAAACAATATAATTTATAATATCTATCACTAGTTAAATCACATAATTTACATATATATAAACAAGGGAAGAATTAAAAAAATAAAATTAATTAAAAAATAAAAAATACGCCTTGAAACTCCATCCCGAACCTTGGGGTTCGGGGGCTAAGGGATGCCTCGAACCTCGAGGTTCGGGGGATGCCCCGAACCTTGAGGTTCGGGGCGTTCGGAAAACCCTGAATCTCAAGGTTTGGTAAGCACCCCAAATCCATAGACTTGAGAAAAATCAATTCTCCCGAATCCATAAATTCGAGAAAAACTATTTTTTTTGAAATTATGAATTCAGGAGAATGCAATTCTCCCGAATTCAATTATATAATATATTATATAATTAATATAATGTTATATTAATATATAACATATTATATAATAATATATAATATGTATACTATCCATTCTCGGGGTTCGGGAGAATGCAAATGTATATAATATATTATATATTATTATATATTATATTATTATATGTATATAATATATTATATACATATATATTATAATTATATACATGTATATAATAATTTTATATATAAATTATTTCAAATGTATATAAATTATTCCGAATCCTCGTCCCCAAACATTTGGATTAATATTATATTTATTTTTATTTATATTAAATTTATGACATTTTATCATAAATTAAATAAAGTTAATTTAAATAAAATCTAATAAAAAATATTAAAATAAAATATTATTACAAATAATAATAATATACGTTGAAAAGTTATAATTATAATAATATAATAAATAATTTTAGTGGTCTGATAAAGAAAAAGAAGAAGAAGAAAAAGAAGGAGGAGGTTTGATACCCGTGGGATATCTTTTTTGGCAGATGGTGTTTGGAGGGTATGTTTGGATTAGAAATAGTTGCAGAAAATAATAAATGTGATTGTAAATAGTAAAATTTAATATTTTACTTTACATCGGTTACAAAGAACAAAAAGTATGGTTACAAATAGAATTTCCCTTTAATTGAATTAGTAGATGTATATATATGTGAAAATCCGAAAAGAATAAAATAAAATAAATTGTCATACCAACCATTGGCTTGCTTACTGTGAATGCGTGAACGGCGACCCTCGCCGGTCTTTTCTTCGTCTAAGGGTGACTCCAGTGCTTCCCCTTGTGGTAGTGGCTGATGGTGGCAAGGCCGGTTTGGACATAGGCTGTCTAGCCAGTAGCCAAGGACCATGCCCATTTCAAGTCACTTAGAATCATACTCATTTTAATTTTTCAATTTTAAATTAATTAAAAATAATAAATTTAAAAATTAAAGAAATGTTAGGGGCTATGCCCATTTTAAATCATTATAAATTTTTAATTAATCTCAATCTCTTATATTTCTTTTATCAAGAATTAATCTCATGAGTATTATTATAATTTTTAATTAATCTTAATCTCTCACATTCCTTTATTTTTAATCAATTCCATTTCCTTACACCTGGTAGTGACATCCATCCCCCCACAACTATTCCATGTATTTTTAATTAATCTCAATTTCTCTTTTGTATGATTATATCACAACTATTTTCATCCTCAATTTCTCTCATTCTCTATTTTTTATCCATTCATTGTTACTGACATCTGTCATCAATCTGCGTAGGCATAAGTCTCCAATCCAATCGATTTTCACAACTACGCCTTCTCTTCAATGATTCTATTTTCATCCTCATCATCCCATTGTGTGACTTATCAGGTATATTTTTTAATTTTTTTTATTAGCCCTTAAATTATCAATTAATTTTATGTGTATATTTTAATATTTATGATTTCTCTGTTATTAGTGAATTTATACTAATAGATTGGCGATGGTGTTTATTGAAAAATATATGTTAGAACAAATTAATTATAATAGTTTAATTGTTGATTTTTTATCAAAAAATGCTAAATGAGTAAATTTAAAGTGAAATATGAATTTTATATAATAATTTTTTTATTCGTATTAATTTTATTTTTAAATATAATTGTATAGGATTTCATAAAAAATTTCGCTTAAAACTCTTAAAATCTCGTGAGGTCACTAGATGTGGTCATGGAAGACTACTCTTAAAGGTCCATCTGAGATCGACCCCATAATCCTGTGTTGGAGATGTTCAAGCTTTCTGATGCTTCTTAACTGATTGCAATCGAGTCCTTTGATGCTTTCCATTACAACAACTTGCGGAGGAAAAAAAAATCCTCGACCCAACGTTTGGGCTTGAATCATGCTGTGTCAGTGAAGATGGATCACGCGCAGGTGACCTCAGGGTCTAGTGTGACTGGAAACATTCCTCCATCCTTGTCGCCATCGTCCCCTTCGATTTCATTATCGGTTTGTCTCCCTCCGGTGCCATCATCACGTCCGTCACCTCACTCTCAGCCATCGACGGCCTTAACGGTGCTGATACTGGATTCTGGTACGTCGGTTATTCCTTCGCATGATGCTGTTGTGGAGGTCCCCTTTCACCCTTCATCATGCTCTTCTCCTTCATCCCGTACATCCGCTCTTGTGAATGCTTCATTGCACCCCCCCCCCCCCCCGCCTATCTGGAAGATCATCCGGCGGAGCCACCGTCGTTGTCATCGGACAGTTTTCCCCCGCTGTCTTCTCGAGCTTCTTCAGTTATCCCAGCTTCTCCTCCAGGTTCTAAGCCGCCATTTTGTGCTCCTGACAATGGCATGGATCGGGTCAGCTTCCCGTAGCCGTGGGGCTTTTTCACGTGGATTGAGAGGTGCTTATCAACATAGGCCTTCTCCACGTGGGCTTAGTTTAGATCCTCGGCCTAATGCAGGTGGCAGTGAACCCATTCTTGAGTCTGCCCCAGCTTTAGGCCATGATCTCCCTTTAAATATGGATATTGATAGGGGCACTCAGCCAATGTCTTCCAGATTGGACCCAACTTCCCAGAATAATTCTAATGTGGACTTGAGCTTTCATTGGCTCAACTCGGCTTGTTTGCAATCAGTAACGATCCAATTTAAAGGAAAGAGGCCTATATACCAAATTGTTTCCTTTATTCATAGATTGGCAATATATTGAAGTTACTCCTTCTCATCAAGTCAAAGCCAATCCAGTTCTTTTAACTAATATGAATTCTAGTTTGCTCGTGAATTTCTATTGGCAACTAGCCTCAAATTCTAGTGAAAAAAGTGTTGCATTAGATAGTAGATAGTTAGCTTAAAACTTATTATAGATCAAACGATGATAAGAATTTTATAAAAAAAAGTTCAATTATAAATAAAATTTATCGACGAGATAAAATATGTATAATGATATAAGATTAAAATTTTATATGTTTTTGTTGTACTAATTACAACTTTGGCACATCCATCGTGCTTGTAAATTAACTCGTGTTGCAATTAATTTTCACACCATATTGCATTAGGTAACGGAGAATTAGTTGAAAATGACCATTTTACCATTAATATTTAAGATATATTTTTTTTCTATTTCTCTCTCATTTCTTCCTTCTTTTTCCTTCTATTCTCTATATCTTTATCTCTCCACTATGTAATGTTGTCAATGGTTGGTGATGGAAAGAAATCCTTTTTCACATTTCTCTCTGTACATATATGTGCGCGCACACATATACATCTCGATCACTGGTCATTGTTGACGTGATTTTCTATTTTTCTCTATATATGTCAACCTGTTGCCAATGGTCTTTCTCTCTCTCACTAAACCCATCGTTGTCAATCTCCCTCTCTCTCCTCTATACATATACATATATGTTGCTTAAACTTAAGACACATTTAGGTTTATTACCCAAATTGCATCTAGGTTTCATGGAGGAACCCAAATTAAGGATTTAAAGTTCCATATTCAACTAGGTTTCATGGAGGAACCCCAATTTCATGGGTTCCTTAATTATAGCCAATGCTAGTGGGTTCCATAACTAGTTGTGTTATTTATTTATTTATTTTAACAAAGAGAAGGAAAGTAATTAAAGGAGGATGGCATTTTCAAAATTAAAAAAAAATTAACCATTGTTATTATACGACAAGGGCAGGGCCGATTCAAGGGTCGGTGGGGTCTTAGGCGATAAATAATAAAAATTTATTAATTTTTTTTATTTTTTGAGATATGAAATCACTAATTTAATTTGTGTATTCTAGTTTAGAAAGTAATTTTTTTTTCAATATTTCTTATGACATAGTCGAACATAAATAAGATTTTATTAATTTTAATTTTAAAAAACTTCTTTTTGTTGAAACTATAGCAATATGAATGGTTAATAATATTCTTTAACCTATCCATGTATTTGGAAAATAATTTACATTTTTTATAAAATTTAATCCTAACAGGTGGTCGGGCCGGGGCCACTGCAATTTTTACCTCTGAAGCAATGAAGCTTCTTATTGATATTATTTTATGAAATTGAAATAAAAAGGCATTTCCTTTATTGTGGAGTCCGTTTGATAAAAAAATTGTCAAATATAGAATACAATTGAGTGTTAGAACTTAGAAAGGATAGGGAAGGGGAAAGGAAGGGGGGTTGTATTAATTGGGCGCTTTCGCCTGCACATTTCCTTTCATTTTTGCCCTTTTGATATTGATATTTTCATCATTTTTCAAATGAATAAATTTTACAAATTTTTATTATAAATAAACTTAAAACATGAGGATTAAGGGTTATATGTTGTGCAGTAGTTTTCTATGATTTTTTCTAGGAGGATTAAGGGTTATAAATGAAGTCATAGTTGTGCAGTAGTTTTCTATGATTTTTTCTAGGAGGATTAAGGGTTATATGTTGTCTGAATTTTGTTTCAATTAAACTACACTTGTGATATGTAAATCTAATTAACAGGTTGCCATTTTCAAGCAGGAGTTCATAGTAGTTACGGTTTTGAGTAGTTGTATTGTCAATTATTGATCATTCAACACAAGTTGAATATATAGCATTATTGTCTATACATTTTATTGCATTATTGCTTCTTGCTTGGGCTCTTTATATGGAAACTGGACCGAATACCATGAAGTTCCATACCAGAACAGAGAAGATGACGACTCTTCTAATGGCTTTGGCAATCAGTGAACTTGATCATGACCATCCCAATGAACACTAGTTGCATTCCCTTTCATACAGCACCCAAAAAAGAGGGTAGAGTGAGACAGTAAAACATCATTAAGGCGGGAATAACAATAAGAAAACATTTATAAATGTTTTTCTCAATGAGTGGGCATTAGAAAAATATAATAATTTTTTTCTTCAACGTGCTCATACTCTTTGCCTTTCATTATCTAATTTAAAATTGTTAGCCAATACGGAATAAAATATAGTATTTTAATTGTTAGCCAAATAATAAAATAAAATACAACACAATGCAAAAGAAAATAAATGCATAATAGTATATGAAAATAAACAAAATTAGTGCAAGGGTGAAAAAATCGAGTCTTGTGTGACAATTTTTTTAAGACAGATTCGGCGCCGCCTCACTAAATGTGCTAGAGGCTAATTGGTATTTGTTTATCAGTGTACAACGGTTTATATACTGAGAAATTAGTACAAATTTTAGAGTGTAATAGCGAAGTAGAATAATAGCATGAACACTATTAAAACTAGAAGAGTATGAGAATTTTTAGAAAATAATTCTACTGTGAATTTTGTCGTTCCTTTTCAATGGAGTAAGCCCACTATTTATAGAGGAGAAAGTAGAGAAGAAGAAAAAGAAGGAAGGAAGAAGACGGAAGAAGGGAGGGGGCGAGTGAGGGTGCTCTTCTTTATTAAAAAATACAATATATTATTTATATAATATTATATCTTTATTGTTGATTTGTGTGATTCAAAATTACTTAAATGATTTTTCATTTATATTTTGATTTATCAATTCTGATTGCATAATTTTCACTACAAGAAAGTTGCTATTTAGCAATGGAATTAGCGACAAGAAAAAATCCTTCCCTAATTTGTAAGACCCCGACCCAGGTCCCCCAGACTAGCCACAGAACCTGAGCAGGTGTCCCAAATAATGAATACAAAACCTGTCATGCATGCAACTCACATTCAAATATACCTGATCATGAATCTGAAAAATTTGAAACAAAATCCAAAACACCCCATGCATAACAAAACACCACAGGCCTGACAAGGTTACATTTACAATCCCTGGCCAAAGACAAATCCAAACCACAACCTGCCACAGAAGACGTTGTAATCCCCAAAGTCTCAAAGTACAAAAACTCATAAAATAAAGCTAACTCGACCTGCCCTGTACACCATCTACGAAGAAGTTAAACTTCACTGGGACTATCCCCGATCTTGCCCTTGCCCTTACCTAGAATGAAGAGAAGCAAAGGAGTGAGTCACAAGACTCAGCAAGCTCATACAAAAGGACCGAACAACAAGAATAAGCACTACAGAGTACCCTGCACCTAACATACAGTATCCATGCAAAACATGTCCATGTTAACAAACAAATGTCAGGTATCTCGTGCATAAAAGAAATGCGCACATATAGGGTCTTGGGGCCCACAAAAGAAAACATTGGCGCCCAAACCCATGATATATACCTGAGTGAGCCAGTGCAGACTAAACCTGCAACCTGTAAAGAAAACCTCAAGTGGGAGCGACCTCACCAAGTCACAACACACTAACCCAAAAGAACTCGCGTGTGTGGAAATATAACCAATGCAGTGTACCCGACACTGTCACAACTGTGGTCTCAATCTTAATCAAAAGTCGGCATCAAGCAACAAGTAAATGCACACATATAAAATGCAGTGGCACATGGGCAGAAACCTGATACAAGGCCCCCATAAAACCCAGCATCAAGTCACGCCCGCCCATATAGGCAAATACACTCAATGCAGTGCTCATGACTAGCTAACTATTGGATAAAATAAACAACAATGTATGCACGTAGCCAAACATTCAGTCACATGAGTCCCCCAATGGATGTAGCCCAAATCCCGGCACACAATACCCTGATATGCAAGATGTCAAAAAGGTGGGTGACTGATAGTATTAGCTGTCCTGGCTCGTCTGTGGCCAGTCATGATAGTCGATAGTTGGGCCCATATCACCAACCATCATCTACCAAGACGCAACAGTCGACAACCAGTAGCTTAACACTCGTCACCAAAATAGACCGCCCTCTCGGAGGGAGAACATGACCACACCTAGAGACTTGGCTAACCCTGAAACCAAACTCGGCCCTAAGTTGGATACTACCCCGAGGATAACCTAACTTCATTCCGCTTAGGAAGTAGAGAGTGAACAAGCTCTCTAGAAATGCAGTCAAGACATGCTGGGTATATTTACAACCTCTATGGTTTTATTAAACTATACCTTTATTTTATAATATCTCAATGAGTTATTACATAGAATACATAACTATTAAAAATATATTATAATATATATATATATATATAATTTAATGAATTATGTCACACAATACTTGTTATTTACTAATATTATTTCTATTATTATTTTTAAGAAAGAAAGATAATAATAAAAATAATCTTTACTAATATTATCTATTACTATTATTATTTATTTAGATAACTCAAATTATGCTTATAATCTTTAAGCAAGATTTACATAAATGTATAAATATATATATATAAACACACTTTATACTCCCAAAGGCATAAGGACGCTGCTGCCTACCACTTTCATCTTTCAACCTTCAACATTATATATATATATATATATATATATATTTGTCACTCCAATGTCTCATTTTTATATAAGAACCTTCACATCACAATGAGCAATTCACTCCTCCCACTCACGGCCAAAGGCCACTTAGCTTTGCTCACACACACACTCAAACACTCACTGCACCTGCACATATATACACACACTGGACACGTTCAATATTATGCCAATATTAATAAAAATCATAATATTATTTGCTCATATTATACTAACAATAGTAAAACCAATAAATATATATACATATAAAAACTATGCCTACATCCCACAATCGCCCCAGCACGATACAAAGCAGCACCCCCTGCTCGCTGCACACACACACACCTGCACCTACATGAACACAAACACACACACACAGATATATATATATATATATATATAAATTAGCACCCACACTTAAAACAATCACAGCGAGCACCCCTTGGAAAATAACAGTAAAATTCTTCATAGAGGCCTACCCGAGAGCTGCTATACAGAGAATAACCATATATATATATATATATCTATATATATATATCTACATACCGCACCCATACGCACACACCCTCACTGCAGTGGCCATTCTCTTTAACATAATTTGGACTCACTCTCACACATAGCGAACTCACATTGGCTCCCAGCAAGCTCACCCACAGACTGCACACACACACACACACACAGAGCAAACTACACACTCGCGGCCAACAGCTCACCCGCCAACACACACCCTTACATATATATAATAAACTCCCCTGTTGCACAGCCCGCATGCTACAGTTTATATATATATATATATATATAGTCAAGACAACTATTTACAGCATTGCTCACAATCACACTGCTGGATGACAGAGATTTAAGGAGGAGAAAAAGAGGAAGAGCTCGCCTATTTGCAGAATCGAAAGCAACAGCAATGCACCCGAACCCTCTCTGTTATGCAATTCTTTCTTCCTCCTCTGCTTCTTCTTTGCTTTTCTTCCCCAGTTTTCTGCTTAGCCGAGATCCTCTCTTCTTCTACCCACACACTCTCTCTCTCTCTCTCTCTCTTTCCACTCACTTATCCACTAAACTCACCGCCTCAATTTGCTTTATGTAGTGGCTTAGGAACTTGGGAGCAAATGGCGGTGGGCAACAAAAGCTGCTGGGAATGCTCTCCAACTAATAATAATAATAATAATAATGATGATAATATCTATATTTATAATAATAATAATAAATAAATTTGGGTCATTACATGATTAGCGATGGATTAGTGACGAATTTCAGTCACTATAATTTTTAAATATTTTTTGTAATTTAGTGACGGAATTAGTGATGGAAGGTCATCACTAAAGTTAGCTACGGGTTATCCTATCACTAAATAATTTTTTTTTATTTTTTATAAATTTAAAAATTTAACTATGATAATATTTGTCACTAAAAAAGAAAAAAAATAAATTAAAAATTAAAAATTTAGCGACGAAAGTACTTGTCGCTAAAAAAGAAAAAAAAATTAAAATACAAAAGCCGCCAAAAGAAGAAATAAAATAACTAAAAAATAATATGAAAATTAATATTAAAACATGGGAAAAAATAATATGAAAATTAATAATTTAGTGACGGGTGATTCTTGTCGCTAAAAATTGGGAAACAAATAATTTTAAAATTAAAAGTTTAGTAACGTGAAAATCCGTTGTTAAAAAATAAGAAAATAAATAAATATAAAATACAAACGTTGCTAAAAATATATATATATATATAAAATTAAAGAACCTTAGCGTCGTTAAAAAATGGGAAAAAAATAATCTTAAAATTAGAAGTTTGGCAACGGGAGGTCCTGTCGCAAAAATGGGAAAAAATTAAAATACAAAATTTAGGACGGAAATGCATGTCACTAAAAGAAATTAAATTTAAATTTAGTGATGAATGCATCTGTCGTAAAAAAAAAAAATTAAAATAAAACATTAACTTAAAAAATAATTAAAATAAAAAAAATAAATTTAATTTTAAAATTAGAAGTTTAGCGACGAGTTATACCAGTCGCTAAAAAAATAAATTATTTAAATTTAGCGACGAGATAAGCTCGACGCTAAAGTCAAGAAATTAAATTAAAAGTTATTGTAAATTAAAATTATTTTTCTTTAATTCAACAAAATTATTAAAATATGACATTGAAAATTAATTTCAAAATAAGAACAAAATTTTTTGCTGCAAATATAATAATTTATAAATTTATATTTAAATTAGTAATCAAATAAAATTAATAAATATTAATATTAAAATTAAATTTAATATTTATTTTCCTTTACTAACACTAATATTGATTAAATAAGTTTTGAAAATTTTGAAGTATAAATATAATTTTTGAAAGTTTGAAAGAAAATGTTATAAATATAATTTATACATGTTAATAACTAAAGAGGCTTTTTAGATCGGCTAATTTGTGTGCACGTATAGAGATTCTTGGTGCTTGGAGGTTGGGGGTTTGATTCCAAGGTGCAACACTTGAAATTATTGCTGGAATTAATATCCCAGCGCTGCCACTCAACGCGTGAATGAGGGGAAGGCGGAGGTTGGTGCGCGTTCAATTTTGGGGCATGCACTGAATTTAGTGATGAAATTCGTTGTTAAAAAATAATAATAATAATAATAATAATAAATTAGTAATTAAATTTATATTTTTGACTAATTTAATTAAATATATATTTTTTAATTTTAATAACTCAAAATTGTCGTTATTTTGATTATATCTATGTACTTGTATTTATCTTTTTTTTTTTACACGTTAAAGTAAAGTGGTTAAATTAAATTAAAAATACAGACATAAAAATAAATTTAACTTTAAAATATAAATAAATAAGTGTAATTAAAAAACAAAAAATTCAAATAACTATACAAAAAAAACTTAGTAGTACATAAATAAAAATAGTATATGTGCCCCATATACGCATACATTTATTAAAGATATTTATTTTCATTATTGAGTAATATGTTATCCTTTAGTGAATACTCATCTTTTTAAATCAATAATATGCAGATAGAATAAGAATAATATCCACAATACTTAGATGATACGTTTTACTTATTTAGTAATGTTGCTAAAATTAACCTTTAACAAAACATTAATCAAAATTTAATGTGAAATTCATAAAATATTAAAATTAAATTTAAAATTTGATTTGAACATGAATAAATAAGACATTCAGATTAGCTCATGCACGTGTAAGTTTTTGGAGATTGGGAGGTACAGGGTTCAATTCTTGAAAAAGGCACGAATGACTCACTCGCTAGGAAAATAATAATTCTCGGGAGTAAGACATATTTTTATTAATAGTGGAATAAGACGTGCGCATTAACGGATACATAATTTTAATTATAATATCATATATATTAAAAAATTATATTTAATTAGGTAACTATATTTTTGACTATGCTACACTCCAATTAATTGTATAATTGAGATGAATAATGATTTTTGATAATATTTTAAGTATTTTTAGTGAAAAATATAAAAGCAAAACTACAAAGTCTTTTTTGCTACTATATTATATCTATATTGTTTTACTCATTTGAATAATTATACAAAAATTTATTCTTTAATCAATGAAATGATATTCAACTTTATTTCAAAGAGAACACTTTTAAATAGATTATTATTTATTTTATTTTTCTTTTAAGAGACTTATCCTATCCAGAAAATAGGTTTTCTAGCAATAATGCTAGATGATACAATCTCCTATAATACATGTAGGGCCTATATATAGCACTTGTGTAATATCCTCAAATTTTTGGAAATAATAATAAAAGAATAAATTAAATTAATTTGTGTGGCAGTGCACGTGTGTTGGAGAACAAGCATAAAAAAAAAAAATGATATTTTTCTCTCACATTGAGAGTTGTGGTTGTGAAGCAGAGGAGAGAAAGAGAGAGTAAGAGTTGGAGAGGGAGAGCTCGGGAGAGAGCTTCAGGCTGAGAGTTGATGCGAGAGGGATAGAGAGATGGAGAGAAAGGGATCGAGATTGAGAAGGAGAGGGAGAGAGCTCAGCCGAGAGGGGGAAAGGAAGCGTCGGCCATGGAAGCTGGCTGAGCTTTGCTCGGCCATGGCAGCCGAGCACCCAGCAGCGACGGTGACGCGAAGCAGTGGCGGCGACGACGACGCGAAGTAGTAGCAGCGGCGGTGGCGTGCGCGACCGTGGGAGGAGGAGCTGGAGGCGGCAGTGGCTGGAGGAAGGAGGCCGAGGCAGTGCTGGTTCGGCCGTGGGAAGAAGAAGAAGAAGAAAGGAAAGAAGAAGAGAAGAAGAAGAAAAAGAAAGGAAAAAAGAAGAAGAAGAAGAAGAATAGCGCGTAGAGCAGAGGCGGGGAAGAAAGAAAAAGAAGAAGGAGGAGGAAGGAGAAGAAAGAAAAGAAAAGAAAAAGAAAGGAAAGAAAATAAAAAGAAGGAAAAATAAGAGAAAAATAATAGAATTTTGGGATTTTTCGGCAAAGGAAGTGATCAGGTACGTGGGTAAAAATTAATAGAAGCGTGATATGTTTAAATTATAAATTTTACATGATTAGAATTAATTAATTTAAGTCTTGGTTGTGTTATTTGCTAGGAAATGATTTAATTTGCACCGGGAATACAAGAGAGGCTGAAAGCAGCTAATTTCAGGCAAGCTCCTAACCCTCGCCTTATGATCTTTAATTTCCGTGAAAGACCCAATGATTTCCTATATTTTATCACCTCCCTTACGTTAATTCGGCGCCTAGCCTTATTTGTTGAATTATTATTCATTTATTTTAATTTAAATTAAATCCGAGACTTCTATAATTCTATTCGTTGTGAGCCTATGGGGGTTTGTACCACCCCCACTCCTTTTGGGAATGATGCTGAACCAGTCTGGGGACTAGGTTCCTAGACGTGCGGGTTTATTTATAGTTTTTCTCGGATTTATTTATAGTTTGATTAGAGCTATCGAGCAGTAGGGTAGGGGTCGGTTGTTAGTGACGTGGGGATAGACTATTGTACGGTCCTGAAGTGGACCGTCGGGTGGACACTCCTAGTCACTGGCCGTTGACAGGTGCCGGGCACTGCTGACTAGCTCTACTAGTATGTGATTTACTGTACGTTTAGATTCATTATATTACTGTTCATGATTTGATATGCATATGGGTATGGGTTGCATGTTGGGATATTCATTTATTGAGTATGCTTGGACATGGACATGCTAGCTTGGTCAGGTTGCATCCAGCACGGGCATATGCATCGCGTGTGGTTTACTATGTGGGCGGAGCATGGCCTGATGCCTGGATGTATGGGCGTCATGTATCACGTTGATGTTCACTACGTCATTGCATTTTTATGTACATTGCATGGTTACTGGTAGTATATAGTTCTCAGACGGGAGTATCGTTCCGAGGGAGCTTATGGCTCGGGTGTCGGGAGTACCGACATGGACGGGTGACGAGAGTACTGCACCGGGACAGCGCGCGCAGGTTTGTTGGAGATACATGTTGCCTTTCAAGGCAGCAGCATGTTAGTATAGGATTTGGGTGCCGTGTGTCTTGTGTGGGCCCCAAGGACCGGTATGTGTTTTTATTGTGCTGTGCTATTGTGTTGTAGCGTCTCATGGCTTGTGTGTACCTGGGGTTTTATTCTGGGGAGAGTTTATTGGATCTATACAGCCTTCAGCCTTTATTTCTTTATGCTTGCTGAGTCTCTCGACTCACTTTGCTTTCCATCATTCCAGATAGTGGCAGCGTGGGTCATGGCAAGGGAGTTATCTTTTAGCGGTAGAGTCGGTATGGTGTACAGGCAATCCCGTCAATCCCTGTCAACTCTGATGTTTGAGTATGATTTACTCTATTAATTTGTACTGTGTCAGGTCTTTCCTCAAGTCTCTTGTATGTCGGCACAGGAGTTTGTGTTTATTTATTTATCATGTGACCGCTGTAATAGCGGGGTACCCGTAGTTCATGCATGTGTTTACCTTCGTTTCCACTGTTCTTATTTTTGCGTATACATGCCAGAGTGGTTTTCGGTCTTGTGTTCATTCTTTTTCTCCTTCCGTAGGCGCTCCCGTTCGGATAGATCGGGTGGTTGGGATGTCCGGGCGGGGGTGCTTACAACTTGCTATTGCTAAGTAATACAAAACAATTTGCTTCATTCAAAAGAGATAATATGAGAATTCAACTTCTCAATTATAATATTTTTCAATTGATATAAGACTTAGAAAATAAATAATAATAATGAATGCAATAATAGCATGGGAAAAATTATGTCAATTTAAAACATGAGAGATAAAATATAAGAACTCGTAATTTAGAACACTTGAACACTTATAACGAATGTTCTCTAACTCCATAATTAATGCTACGCCATCCAAGTATTTACAGTTGACGGTTGAGCTGCATTAAATGCACTTGTTAAAAATATTTTTTAGTTTAAATAATATATATAATTTAAAACAAAAAATTAATTAGTCAAGTAATTTATATAATTATTATTATTTATAATATAAAACTATTGAACATTTAAAAAATAAAAGATTAATCTTCACTTCCCATTTTAAAATTAAGAATAAAATTACATACTATTAAAAAATATTTTAATTAAAAAATAATTTATTTTCTTCTTAGGCATTGTACTTCAAGTACTCTTCAATGTTTTATTTCTATTACTTTTTTTCCTTATTTCTTTATCTCTTATACTTATTTTTTTAATTAATGTGAAGTTGTAAAATCAAATATCTACAAAAGAACTATATTAATTTTATTATCATTTTTAGTTTCCTCTCAAAAGACTTATCATTTTTAGTCTACAAAATATATGTAATTTAAAATTATAAATTAATTAGTAAAATATTTTATAAAATTATTATTATTTATAACATAAACTTTATTAATCATTTAAAGAATATAAAATAAATTTTTATCTCTTCTTCTAGAATTAATAATAAATTTACAAATTATTAAAAAATATTTTATTTATTTTTCAGTTATTGTTCTTTATATATTTTTATTAAATTTTTTTAATTTTGCTTCTCTCTTGATTGTAAATTTTTTTTCTGATTACTTTAAAGTTATAAAATTAAATATCTATAAATGAATTATATTTTAAAGTAGTTAAAAAATATATATTTATTTTAAAAATAATATATTGATTTAAATTAATTAATTCAATTCAGTTTAGTTTAATGTTGTAAAATTAAAATAATATTTTATTTTGATATATATTTAAATAATATATCATTATTATTTAGCGACGGGCACGTGCCCGTAGCTAGAGGTGTCAAAAGGATTGGGCGACCTGTGCTCGTCACTGTTCAAATGGGCCATGTCGAGCCCGGCCCCTATAGGGGGCCAGGAAGGGCAAAAGAAATTTGGCCCACGGCCCTGCCTAGCCCGTGGCCTACTGGGCCCAGCCGGTTGGGACCCTATGGGGCGGGCCCATGAGGCCTTTATGGGCTCAGTCAGTTAGGCCCTTACTCATTCATTTTTTTAATTATGTTATTCTTTATTAATTATTGATATTAGATGCTAAAAAATTTACATTTCGCAATATATATAAATAATAACCACCAATATATTTAAAATTTTAATGCTAAATCTTTTATATATTTAAATTATAAATAAACATTCTCCTTTTTATATGTGCATTTTTTTTTATATCAATTCATAAGAAAATTTATAAGGCATATAGAATTTTGAAATATAAAATGATATAATATTTAAAACTTAAGATATAAAATTGTTTTAAAAGGAAAGAAAGAAAAAAATTAGTTTTTATATATGCATTATTTTGATATTTATATATGTATATATTATATGCATTATTTAAAAAAAATATTTAAAAAAAAAAAGAAAAAAAGGGTCGGGCCCACCGAGCATGACCCGCTAGGCCCTGTGGGTTAAGGGCCAGACTCGGCCCTCTAGCCCATGGGTTGGCCCGGCCCGGTAGGGAGCCGTGGGCTAGGCCAGGCCTTATCCATGGCAAAAGGGGTCGGGCCCAGCCCGGCCCTTTTATTCCCAGCCTGGCCCTTTTAATAAAAGGGTCGGCTCGGCCCATTCTATATAAATTATTATTATGTATTATGTGACTTAAATAAAAATTTTAAATTCAAAATAATAAGTAGTTAAAAGAATTAAAAAAGTGTGTTCACTGGGAGGCGGCAGTTCACATGTAAGGGTTTTTTTTTTTATTTAAATTATAAAAAATAAAAACTAAATACAAAGGGGGAGTTCAAATTAAATTTTTTATTTAATTTAAATTATAAAAAATTAGAATTAAATAATGTTAAATGTAAAATTTAAAATTTAAACTCCACCCGTTGGGGGGGGGGGGTGTTCACAGTGGGTGGTGGGGTAATTAATGTTAAATTTTAATTATTAAAGATTAGAATTAAATAATGTAATGCCCCATTTTTCAAGGCGCGTTATAACTTAGGACAATTTCGAGATAATAAAATTTTTCTTTTAGACACTAAAGTTAAATCACATCATCCCTCGAATCCGTCCCAGAATTCTCATTCATTTATCTTGAAAGAAAATTATTATACACAACAAATGCGAAAACAAAGATCGAACCTGATACCTTAACATTAATTAAAATTCAGATTTCACATTATCGTACCTCAATATAACTTAATACAAAGCATAAGTTTTCAACATTAACCCTAAATAGGATTATACATCATTATTCTTTAAAACGTTCAAATTTCAAAGTAGAAGAACTTAAATACATGAGTTACATAACATACATTTCATTCCTCATGCATTCTGCTAAGTGCCATTTCATGCCTCATTTATTCTTGTATCTGCTACAATCTCTATCTAGAATGTTTGAATATTTAGGGACAAAGCCAAAGTTAGATGATGAATCATCTAAGTAAGGATACAGAAAACATATTTTGTGCATGAATGCAATGTCTTACTCATCGTAAGGGTCAACTGCACTCTTCATGCTACTCACCATTTTTGCGGCCATTTCTTTCGAAGCCGGGGTGTATGGGTGCACCCTTGGTAAAACATCCGTGTTAGTTCGTACTCCTTACGTCCACAATGTGCGTGAACAATGATATCAACATATATTTATGCATTTCATAGTCATGTCATGCATACAATCTACGTGATAGATACATATCAGAGCATGTCAATATGATGAAAGCATTCCCGATGATTGAGTTTTTAAACATAAATCACTTACGAACCAAGCATTTTCCATAAAACTAAATCTAGTTGGGAAGTACCACTTACCTTCTCAAGCTTATTGGGCTACCTCGATATTTGCGCCCGCCTCAAAATTTGTACATCGCCTCGATTTGCATGTCAACCTCAAAATTTGCACGAGTCACTTCAACTTAAGACTCAAAGAATCCTAATCACTATAATTATTTAAATAAGCATTAAAACCTATTTTTCTATAATTTCTTGCATTTTTTTAATTTTTCTCTCTATTTCTTCCTATTTTTTCTCAATAAATCCAAACTAAATATTTCTAAAATATTTTCTCAAATATTTCACTACGAAAATTCATAAAATAATATTCTTGAATTTTTTAAATTTTCTAGAAAATTTTACTTACCTTGATTTAGCCTTTCAGGCTTCCTCGATATGCGTGTCATATCCTCGAAATGCGTGCCCAGACCATTTTCTTGTCCAAAATCTCCGAAATATTAATAAATCTCCGAATCCTATTTTTCTAGAATTTTTTAGGATTTTCAGCATTTTTCTCCAATTTGTTTTTTCCTTTCCTTTCGTTTTCTTTTTCTTCTTCTACTATTCATCATCTCCCTCTTCTGGCTCCTGCGCGCACACCACCTGCCCAGCTCCCTTCTTCTTCATTTCTTTTCTTTATTTCTTTCTTCTTCTTTTTCTTCTTCTTCTTCTTCTTCCTCTTTCTCTTCTATTCTTCTTCATCTCCTCTGCTTCTATTCTAACGCACGGACAGCCATGGCCACGTGCATAGCCCGCCTCCGCCGACCGCTTCTGCCCATGCCGGCCGCTGCCTCCGCTAGTAGCCTTACCGCGCTTCCAGCCACCCATGCTCGCTGCCCGTGGCTCCTGCGCGCTACTGCCGTGCTGCCAAGCTGCTACAATGGCAGTTCAACGGCTGCCATGGTTGCTTCTTCCCACGCCGGAAGCCTTTCACGCCTCCACCGAGCTTGCCCGTGCTGCTTCAGAACCGCTGGGAAAGCTGCTCCATTCTTGCTGACCAGCCGTTGTGCTCGCAGTTGCTCTCTCTCCTTCTCTACAACTCTCTGTTGCTCTTCTTCCTTTGCTCAAATCTCTCAATCTCTCATCTATTTATAGGCAATTTTCACCCTTCTTGCCCCATCCCTCTTAGCGTATAACTCACGCAATTTTCAGCCAACACGTTTGCAAAGCATGGAGATTGCAGAAGCGTAGCTTCAAATTTGCTGCGCATGGGTGAAAGTTGTAGGGCATGGCTAATGAATGGCCTCTCGCACGCCCATATTTATATATATATACACTATATATCATACTAATATATATATATATATATAGAAAATTGCACATTAGTCTCCAATTTTATCATAATATCACTTAGAAAATTCCTTTATTACAACTATGCCTTTAAACCTCAAATTAATTTGCATTACAATACCGAAAACGCAAAATTAATAAGTTCAAAGTTACTCGATAATGTCGATTTTACCCCAGTGTCCTTACTGGGCTATCGTTTCATACCGAAACCACTGAAGGGTTACTCATTACACAAAATCGGAGCCTCTATAGGGTTCCGTTGATTTTTCAGGAGTCTTCTACGACGATTTGGTTTTGCAGCCTAAATGGCAGCTGTATTTTAGCTGTACCGAAAACCATTCCCGATTCGATTTCTTTCGATACCATAAATCTTATCTCGGAAAGGTCATCGAGACCATATCATTTTTCTTAGATAATTTCATCCCGAGGCATTCCATACAACCGATTTGGTACTTATAATTACTATCAAACCAATTTTTCAGTATTCTAAACTTATCGAAATTATGTGGCAATCTTATATGAACATGGGTAACAGACTTCCCATTCATTACAAAAGAGTATTTGTCAGTGTATCCATCATGCTTGACCCACCTATCAAACTGCCATGTCCTTCCTAAGAGGATATGATCAGCTTGCATTGGCACAACATCACAAAGAACCTTGTCACAATACCTACCAATGGAAAATGAAACTAGCACTTGTTTATTTACCTTAATCTCACCACAATCATTCAGTCATTGTAGCTTGTATGGCCAGGGATGTGTTTGAATTGACAAATTCAGCTTCTCCACCAATTCCGTGCTAGCTACATTGGTGCAACTTCCTCTAACAATAATCATTCTACACACTCTTTTTTTGATGTGGCACCTTATGTGAAAAATGTTGTCACGTTTGAGAACTTGTGAGTGCTTTGTATGTTCAAAATGTACAATTGATGATCTTCAAAACGAGCTTGGGGCATTTATAGGCATTTGTTGAAAAATACTTTAGTGTGCTATAGCAAACGGTCGAAATACTGTTGCAATCATCAAAGTATTGTAGTAACTGTCAAAATACTATAGTAATAGTCAAAACTAATAGTCAAAACTTAATTAGTAGTTAAATGGAGCAAGTTGGCTCAACAGTTCATGTTAAAATGGATTAATATTCTTCTTATGTTTGACTCCCTAAACTAAAACAACATTTTATACTAGAAAACAAACAAAACACCAATCCATGATATGCTTGTGCGATGGTAAGGTAACTGGAAAAATAAGGATGAAAATCGTTTCTATACATTAGGGCATGCTAGAAAGAAGATGATGACATTTAAATTAATGTTGTCTTATCTTCAAAATATGTTTGAATTTCTTTCAAATGCACAAAAATCTCTTGGTGTTGGCACACATAGTTCTCATGTTGGATATAGCTGGCCTAAATTTAAGCTTTGGAAAGACAAGTAGGAGGGGATTGACTCATTCACTGTTACCTACCATAATTATTGACTGAACAACTTCTGTGGAACATATTTGATACTCACTAAGCTGTCTGCTAAAATCTGCACACTCTGGTCCATCTACCTATCTTTTCTTTCTGTTAATTCTTTCTTGGAAAGTGTATTTTACAGTCTTCTTTCCCCAATACCTAGAATTTATGCTTTACAATTGTGATAAGCCATCTATTAGCACCATGTGACAATATCTAATATGACCCATCAGGCCAGGTGTCAGTCTTGTGGAGTAATGCCCCCTTAGAATGTCACCAACTCAAAGTGTCATGACATCCGTCAAGCGCATGTATAATGTGGAATACCTCAGCCACTCGTTTGGCTTAGATGGATAAATCACATTTTGCATGCACTTTCCCCGCTCGGCTGGGTCACTTGTGCTCTAAGGCATAATTGCATCTTCTTACAGCTTCGTATCATTGGGCAAATTGAGTAACCCCACTTTCCATGACTTGCAGCAACTGCCTAACTATTCTGAGGATCCACTATCACCTCAAAGCGAAGGGTCAATGATCCGTGCCAGACCAAGAGAGTGAGTTACCTAGCCCATGTCACTGCACAAGCAAAAGTACTTCTAATGCGAATTAACCTTTGAGGTCCAGTTTCCATATAATTTGCAATTTGGAATGTCATTCACAGATTATTCCCATTATCCACTTATTCTCATATAAGACACACTGGGACTCTCTCTCTCTAGGCTCCTATCCTTCCCATCTCTAACAATCTTCTAGTGGTCTCAGATCCCATCATAGCTTCTTAGAAGATGTTTTTTCACCCTCTGTTGCTTGCCCCTCCAAAATAATCATTTGACCAAGAAGTAGAATCCACAACTAATTTCTTAGAAGATGTTCTAATTTGAATTGTACAGAGGATATATGTAATACCTCGTATTGGTATAAGGTTGCCATACAATTTCGAGGAGTTTGGAATATCGAAAAGTGGGTTTGATAGTAAAATAAATCACCGAATCAGCTGCAGGGAATGTCCCGAGACTGATATTTCAAAGGAAAATGATATGTCATTGCTAAGCATCACAAGATAGGATTTTTAGTATCAAAAGAAATCGGATCGGAGTTAATTTTCGATACGATTTCAGTTCAGGTTGAAAACTGAATTGCCGTTATGGAACACCTCAAAATTTAGATGTTTAAAAGAAAGGATATATTAGATTATAGTTGTTTTTAATAAAAAATATTATAGTTTATCATGTTAAAAAAAAAAAAAAACCAGAATTACAACGAGAGGTATGGCCGCCATAGCTGCCACCGTTCATCAAATCAGCAAGTAGAGGTATGGTCGAGAGTTTGCATCAAAGATTTTAATTCGGATTTCTCACATTTGGGAGCGAATTAGAGGTCGGGGATAAGGTGCTTTTGTTCCCTAGGTTGTGAGAAGCAATTCTGGAAATTTTGAGAGTTTTTGGAGTAGTATAGGGGATGTTTTCGCATATATATATTTGGCCGCCTATATACATATTGTGTGAGTGTTTAAATCAGGTTGTAGAGTGATCAATCGAAGGATCCAATAAGGGGCTTTTGGTCGCAAAGCTATAGGCAACTAGTCTGAAAATTTTCATGTCAATCGAAGTTCGAATTGGAGGTCAATTTGGATCACTAGAGTTCGGTGGCAGGCGATTTGGGCCGACAATTTTTGGCCAAATTGGAGAGCTTCCGGTGGTGTTTTCTAATCAAGAGGGTACCATTGGGATCGACTATGGGAGAGGAGCAGCCTGGTGTTGTCGGTTCGATTTCTCGGTGTGCTGTCGCCAGAGAAGATGATTAGAGATAATTTCTGTATTTTTTTAAATATTGAAAATATAGGAAATTCAAGAAAAAATAGAATTAAAGGAAATAAAATTATGAAAAAATATTCAAAAATTTAAGAAAAAGGAATATTTTATTTTATGAATTGTTATCTTGAAAATTTCTTGAAGAGATAATTATTTTGGATTTTTGAAAGAAAAGGTAAATTTAAAATAAATATGAGGGATTTTTATAAAATTATGAGAAAATTTCAGAAGGATAAGGAATTTATTTTATGAGTTTTGGTAATTTTTTATGGAGGAGATTCGAATGAAATCAAGGAAAAATAAATTTTTTGAAGGAAAAGTAATTATGGAAATTTGAGAAAATAGGAGAAAAATCTGGAAAATTTCCAGAAAATTTCAGAGGCTTATAAATATTGTTTTAATAATTCTTGTGGAGAAAAATTTGGAAACAATGCTTAAATAGGTATTTATTTGGAATTACCGAGAGAAAATTAGGAAGAAATTAGAGAAAATTGGAAAAATAGATATTGATTTTCCTTTGAATACATATGATATCTAGGGTATCGTTGATGCTCGAAGTTGAACTATAGAGCGCCTGACACAAGAATCAACGTCAGGCACGTATTTCGAGGAATCTTGAATTTAGCCCAAGGTGAGTGGTTCTATCGGAAAAACTTGTTTGTGGCATGTGAATGGTTTCCTGTGAGTTGTTCAATTCAATTCCTGTGCATATTCTTGTTACTTTTGATCACTTTTGATTTATCATAAGTGGTTGGTTTCGTGCGATGGTTCGTCCAAATGATTATTTACACATGCATTGAATTTCGTATGGTAAATTGCATACATTGAAATGTTGATTTTATGTTATGCATGATATGATTTTCGGCATTGACATGTTATGTGTTTTCCATGTGGGAAGTGGGTTGTTAACCTGTGACGTGACCCTTGAGTGACATCACTTGGGATGCGTGCCGGGGATTGATGCTATGTGACCCACTTGGGACGGGGTTGAGACAGACTTCACCCTACGGTACTCATGTGGCGGGGCTGAGAGTGGACACCACCCCGGTTGTTGGCTCAAATGGCGGGGCTAAGAGTGGGCACCACCCTAGGTTCCTTTGAGCAATAGCATTAATACCGAGGTGTCGTTGATTTCGGGGATAATGCTGATGTGATACTCTTGGGACTAGGGTTGCTTTGGGTTTTGGAATGCTTTTGAGTAGGAGCGTAATGCCTAACAATGATAATGGGGTGATTCCCGAGTTTATATGTCGAGGTTATCCCTCTTAAGCAAGATTGTGTTTGCCAATGGGTCGATGTGATCCTGTCGCCTTTAGAGAGATTGCATTTTTCCCGGTTAGGGCTAAGTGCTTTGTGGGATTCTCTTAGGCTAGGGCTATAGGTGTCAAAAGGGCCGGCCCGGCCCGGCCCGGTCCGGCCCGAGTCGGCCCACGGGCTTTTTAAACGGGCCGGGCCGGCCCTTTTACTAAAAGGGTCGGGCCGGGCCCGAGCCCTTTTATCATTGATAGGGCCCGGCCCGGCCCACGGCCCCCCTACAAAGGGGCTGGGCCGGGCCGGGCCGGGCCAGCCCGTGGGCTAGAGGGCCGGGCCGGGCCCTTAGCCCACGGGCCTAACGGGCCGGGCCCGGTGGGCCCGGCCCTTTTTTTTCTTTTTTTTTTAAATAATTTTTTTAAAAATAATACACATAATATATACATATATAAAAATTAATTTGTTTCTTTTTAAAATATTTTCTATCTTAATTCTTAAGTTTTAAATATTATTTCATTAATTTATATTCCTTATAATTTTTTTTGTGAATTGATATGAAAAATAATGTACATATAAAAAGGAGAATGTTTATTTATAATTTAAATATATAAAAAATTTAACTTAAAAATTTTAAATAAATTAATTGATGGTTATTATTTATATATATTGCGAAATTAAATTTTTTAATATCCAATATCAATAATTACTAAATAATAACAAAATTAAAAAACAAATGAGTAAGGGCCTTACTGGCCCATAAGGGCCTCATGGGCCCGGCCCATAAGGGCCTAACGGGCCACGGGCCGGGCCTGGCCGTGGGCCCAATTTCTTTGGCCTAGCCCGGCCCCCCAATGGGGGCCGGGCCAGGCCCGGCCCGGCCCGTATGAACAGTAACGGGCCGGGCCAAAGCCCGGCCCGTCACGGGCTGGGCCGGGCGGCCCGCGGGCCGCCCGGCCCTTTTGACACCTCTAGCTAGGGCATGTCAGGATTTGTTGGTTTTATATATGATTTTACATATATTTATGAAAATATTTTTGAACTCTCACTTAATTTTTTCAGCATCTAATTTGGACTATGTATCTGGAATATTCAAACGTTCCAAGTGAAAGCAGTGGCGCCAAGGGAAATGATGTCGTTGAGATGTATCTGTTATGTTTAGTTTTCATAGGTGTTTGTCTATGATTACGATGTTAAGAGGTTATGTAATATTTTGATATTTTGATGTGAAACATCGATTTGGTTATTTAATTGTAAAAGGAATTTATTGGTTATATATCATTGAGGTTTTGATTTTACTTCTGCTGATATGATTGATAATACCTGTCTTAGTCTATTAATTTTTTAAAATTTTGATATGCTCAGAAGGTATAATCGGGATTGTCGGAAAATGATTATGATGAGGATATTTATATTGAGAGACTTATGTTGTATATATGATGTTAAAAAAAAATATTTCAAAAATCTTGAGATAATGCGCGTTCTGAGAGAAGACGGACGTTAAAATATATTTGATAATTTGGAGATACTTGAACTTGAGTTTCTTTATCAGGAAAAATATTTGAGCAAATATGTCAACCATATATATGAGTCAAACCAATTAACCTTTTTTCCCTTTCTTTTGGAGGACTTTTCACTATGTTGGAGGGATCTATTCTGCTTGACTAACGTGCATGATTTCTTTTCATTATTATTATTATTTTTTATTTCCTTGATGATCAAAAAACTACATTTATTCAAATTTTGGTCAGATCATGGTTAGAACTCATTTCTGCCTTGGTGTTATTTCCCTTGCAAAAGACTGTCGATGCAATATCAATAAGATAGGAATTTGGGTGTTGGCCAAAATCAATTTTTCACTTTATTCCTTGTATGCAATTCCGTGGTTCTTATGTCTAGTATGCAGTGATGACATGTTTCTATACCCATTGTAGCAACCGGTTCTGAGTATTTAGTTTTCAGCCAATCCTCTGTTTCTTTATTGGCGTGATTCTTCCCTCATCCATTTTTATGCTTATGGTTGTTTGTTGTTATGTACCCATTTTATGAAACATAGACTTTTGCCTATCAAGCGTTGTCTCTTTCTCTTTATACTTTTTTTTTTTTTTTTCTTTCCCCTTTTTTTTGTTCAAGGAACATAGGCCATTTGTTGAATATACTATCTTGCTTTCTTTTTTCAGGGTCATCAGTATGAGACAGTATCAGGGTTTATTTGTGAGGCATTTGGATATATCCCTGTTGTAAGTGAAGCTTCAAAAACGGCACCGTTTCTGGCAGGGGCAGGAGGGTCTTTTTGGTAACCCCTATGGCTACCCAAAACGACAGCGTTTTGGGCCCAAGGTGGAGGTTCAAAACGGCAACCTCCCTGTCGTTTCATTTGGTGTGTTGGTTCTTGTCTTTTAGCCTGCATCTCTTCCGATTGTCGATGCTCTGCTCTTTCCTTTATATGACTCAATCTCCACCGCTTGAGTCGCCTTTATATCAGCTATAGTCTCCTCGGGATCAGAAGGGCGACGGCCTCCGATTATCTATTGCATTAGGGTTTGTTCTGATTATTCTTCTGTTCTCATTCTCTTAGTTTTTGGATGTTCTCTGTTTTTGCTCTATTCTCTAAGTTGTAAGCCTCTAACCTTAGATTGTGGTTATGGGGTCGAGCTAATTTTCAGAGGGTGTTTTTCTTTGTACAGTGAGATCAGAGAGTTGTTGTTTTGGTTTTGTAATCGGTGGCTCGCTGGGTGTAAATTTTTATCCCTATAGTGCAGTGAACTCCCTTTGTCGGAGCTCAACGTGGACGTAGCCCTCTTTAATGGGTGAACCACGGTAAATCTCTTGTGTTTATATTGTGTTCATTATTTTATGCTTGTTTATGGTTCTCTGTCCATTCTTTTGTATATGTTTTTGGTCGCTGTTATTTGAGTATTAAGGGGGTTGATTAGGGTTGAGCTTTCGACTCCTCCCAACAGTGGTATTAGAGCCTTTTATACTCACTATACATTCGACTAAGTTTTTTTTATCTTGGTTAGGGTTTATTGGTGTTGTGTTGTCTTTTTGGGATTCCTAGGGTTTACTGTAAGTCTCTCGTCGGTCTATTATTTTTACTGAGTGAGTTTGGTCAGTGTCTAGGGTTTCCTAGGGTACCTTCGTGCAAAGCGAAGATGACATCAACCCGATTTGAAATCGGTACATTCGATGGCAAAAGCGATTTCGGTAGTTGGAAGAAAAAGATGAGAGTCTTGCTCTCTCATCATAAAGTGCTTATTGGACTTGAATCCAACGAAGAGAAATGGACAGCAGAACAGCTCTCAAGAGCTGATGAGGTAAGGGAAGAAGCATTCAATCTTATTTTCTTACATCTTGGTGATAGTGTTATACGTAAAGTAGATAGCATGAATACCCCCCTTGAACTGTGGAATAAACTTGATTCATTATACTCTGTTTTATCTGCTCCAAATTTAGTTTATTTAAAGGGTATGCTATTTAACTTTAAGATGAATGTTTCTAAATCTATGGATGAAAACATAGATGAGTTTACCAAACTTAGCTTATTGTTAAGAGGAACTGATCAAGCCCTTGGTGATACCAGTGAGGCTATGATCCTTTTAAATCCTCTGCCTGATGAATACAATGTGGTTAAACATGCTTTACAGTATACTGGTATATATTGTGCCTAGCTTAGATCTTGTTATATCAGGAATTAAGGCAAGAAAATTAGAATTAAATGCATCTAAGAAACCAGCTAACAATCTGTTTGTTAAAGGTAAATCTGATAAGAGAAATAACATAGGAAACAGTAACCAAACTGTAGGTTCAAGTTTTAAGGGTAAGGGTAAAAAGGGTAAGCAAAAGCCTAAATGGAAATGCTATCATTGTGGGAAGGAGGGTCACATAAAGAAATATTGTTATGACTTGCTAAAGAAACAAAAACAAGGGGGGGATGCATTGGTAGCTACAAGTAGCTCCAATAATCTAGCTGAAGTTCTTACTGTTTCTAGCTCAATATTGATAATGAATGGATAATGGACTCGGGTTGTTCATTTCACATGTGTCCAAACATTGAGTGGTTTCAAAATTTTAGTAACAAAGAAACAAGAACTGTTTATATGGGTAACAATCAAACTTGTTGTGTTCAAGGCATGAGTGATATATCTTTGAAAATGCATGATAACAAGATTAAGATTCTTACAAATGTTAGATATGTGCCTGGGTTAAAAAGGAATCTTATATCTCTTGGAACCTTAGATGAATTAGGTTATTCTTATAAATCAGAAAAAGGGAATATACATGTCTTTAAGAATAAACAACTAATTCTCACTGGTACTAAAAAACATGGCCTATATGTTTTAAATGGTTATTCATTACCCTCTGTTAATTTTTCAACTGCATGCATGGCTAAAGCTGATAAAACAGATCTCTGGCACTTGAGACTTGGTCACATGAGCCAGAAAGGTCTGAAGGCTCTATCAAACCAAGGTTACCTTGGTTCAGTGCCTACATATCCTTTCAACTTTTGTGAGTCATGTATCCTAAGCAAGCAACACAGGATGAGTTTCCATTCAGGAACTCACCTGGCGAAGGTATGCTTAGAGTATGTGCATGTTGATCTGTGGGGTCCCATCAAAAGCCTATTATCGGTGGGAACATATATTTTCTATCCATTGTGGATGATTTTACAAGGAAGGTTTGGGTTTTTCCTCTTAGAACTAAGGATCAGACTTTAGACAAATTTAAAACTTGGAAAGCCTTAGTAGAAAACCAATCAGACAAAAGGGTTAAAACCCTAAGAACTGACAATGGCTTAGAGTTCTGTAATAGAGACTTTGATGAGTTTTGTGACTCACATGGCATTGTTAGGCATAAAACCGTGAGGAATACACCCCAACAAAATGGGGTGGTTGAGAGAATGAACAGGATCTTGTTAGAAAAGGTTAGATGCCTCCTCTTTACAGTTGGCCTACCTAAAACCTTTTGGGGAAAGGCTCTCTCCACTGCTGCCCATTTGATAAATCATAGCCCTTCCACTGTTTTGAACTTAAAGTGTCTAGAAGAAAAATGGACAGGCAGAAAATTAAATCTCAATTATCTTAAGGTTTTTGGTTGTGAGGCATATGCCCACTAATCATGGGAAAATTGGATCCTAGATCCATAAAATGTGTTTTTATGGGGTACCAAGATGGAACAAAAGGATATAGATTGTGGGATAGGAGTTCAGGTGGAGTCAAGATAATAATTAGCAGAGATGTTATATTTAATGAATCTATCTTCCCTTGTAAATCAGAAAATTTGGAAGACTATCCCATACCTGGCACCCCAGATAACTTCCCTATAACTGGTAATACCCAGAATGAGGTGGAGCAGCCGACAGATGTTCCTGATCTACCAGCTACTTCCTCCTCTGATGTTTCAAACCCTGAAGTTGACTTACCCTCTGATCATGAAAGTGATCATGAGGAGCCATTTGTAGCTCCTGAAGGTGAGGAAGAGCAATATGACTCTCCACACCAGAACCTAAGGGACTACCAACTGGCAAGAGATAGAAGCAGGAGGACTATAAGGCCTGCTACAAGATATTCTTACTCAGATTTAGTTTATTGTGCCTCAGTGGCAGGTTTGGAGATGAGAAGTAGTGAGCCTACCTCCTATAAGGAGGCTGTCAACTCCTATGACTGTTTGAAATGGTAGCTAGGTATGGACGAAGAGATGAACTCTTTGATGACAAACAACACTTGGGAACTGGTCCCAAGACCTCAGAAGCAGAAGTTGATAAAATGTAAGTGGCTGTTCAAAGTTAAAGAAGGTATGTTACCCTCTGATCCCTTAAGGTTTAAAGCTAGATTAGTAGCTAAAGGGTTTACCCAGAGGGAAGGTATTGATTATACTGAAATATTTTCTCCTGTTGTTAAATTTAAAACTATTCGAATGATGCTTGCAATAGTTGTTCAGTATAATTTAGAATTAGAACAGCTGGATGTTAAAACTGCTTTCTTACATAGGAACTTAGAAGAATTAATTTATATGGATCGGCTAGTAGGCTATGTTAACAAAAAACATCCTGATCATGTTTGTTTGTTAAAGAAGTCCTTGTATGGGTTAAAACAATCTCCACGTCAATGGTATAAAAAATTTGACAATTTTGTAATTGGAATTGGTTTTAACAGAAGTGAATATGATAACTGTTTCTACTTCATCTTATCTGAGACTCCTGTTTATTTGCTGCTGTATGTTGATGACATTCTATTAATTAGCAAGTCTAAGTCTAAAATTTGTGAGTTAAAATCCTTGTTAAATACCAACTTTGATATGAAAGACTTAGGACCTACTAGAAGAATTTTAGGAATGATTATCGAAAGAGATAGGAATAACTCTTGTTTGAAAATTCATCAACATGATTATTTGTTAAAAGCTGTTCAAAAGTTTGGCATGTCTGGTTGTAAACCAGTAAATGTTCCATTGGTTGGTCACTTCATCTTATCTAAAAAACAGTGTCCAATGTCTGACTCTGAAATGCTTAAAATGGAAAACATCCCATATGCTAATGTCATTGGAACCATAATGTACTCAATGATTAGTACCAGGCCTGATTTAGCTTTTTCAATTTCTCTACTTAGTAGATTCATGTCTAATCTTGGTAAAATTCATTGGGAAGCTTTAAAGTATGTGTTAAGGTACATTAATGGCTCTGCTGATATTGGGTTAATTTATAAAAAGAATTGTGATGTTTCTAATCTATTGGATATGTGGACTCTGACTTTGCTAGTGATAGGGACTCTCGAAAATCTACAACTTCTTTCTTCTTTACCCTAGAAGGGAATTGCATCAGCTGGATGTCTTAGTTGCAGCCTTTGGTTGCACTGTCTTCCACTGAGGCAGAATATGTGGCTGTCACTGATGCCTTCAAAGAAGCCATCTGGCTCCAAAGTTTGTTAAAGGAAATTCATATGTTACAAGGTAAGGTTGTAGTATTTTCTGATAGTCAGAGTGCCATACATTTATGTAAAAACCCTGTATATCATGAGAGAACCAAACATGTAGATGTAAAGTTTCATTTTGTAAGGGACCAAGTAGCCAAATAGAACGTAATTATTCAAAAGGTCCCAACAGAAAACAACCCAGCTGATATGGGGACAAAGATTGTGACTGCAGCCAAGTTCAAACACTGTTTGGACTTGCTGCATGTCATAGTTGGTTGAAAGACCAAACATCCTGAGTGATGATGACATAGGTTGTAGCTTGATGCACTTTTAGTGGATTGTCCCTTAATGTTTGAAGCTTCAAGGCGGAGATTGTTGTAAGTGAAGCTTCAAAAACGGCACCGTTTCTGGCAGGGGCTGGAGGGTCTTTTTGGCAACCCTTATAGCTGCCCAAAACAACAGCGTTTTGGGCCCAAGGTGGAGGGCCAAAACGGCAACCTCCCCGCCGTTTCATTTGGCGTGCTGGTTCTTGTCTTTTAGCCTGCCTCTTTCCCGATCGCCGATGCTCTGCTCTTTCCCTTATACGACTCGATCTCCACCGTTTGAGTTGCCTTTATATCAGCTATAGTCTCCTCGGGGTCAGAAGAGCGACGGCCTCCGATTATCTTCTGCATTAGGGTTTGTTCTGATTATTCTTCTGTTCTCATTCTCTTAGTTTTTGGATGTTCTCTGTTTTTGCTCTATTCTCTAAGTTGTAAACCTCTAACCTTAGATTGTGGTTATGGGGTCGAGCTAATTTTCAGAGGGTGTTTTTCTTTGTACAGTGAGATCAGAGAGTTGTTGTTTTGGTTTTGTAATCAATGGCTCGCTGGCTGTAAATTTTTATCCCTATAGTGCAGTGAACTCCCTTTGTCGGAGCTCAACGTGGACGTAGCCCTCTTTAATGGGTGAACCATGGTAAATCTCTTGTGTTTATATTGTGTTCATTATTTTATGCTTGTTTATGGTTCTCTGTCCATTCTTTTGTATATGTTTTTGGTCGCTGCTATTTGAGTATTAAGGGGGTTGATTAGGGTTGAGCTTTCGACTCCTCCCAACAATCCCCAAGACTGGTGAAACCATAAAAGTAATTCTTGAAAAGGAAAACCAAGAAGAGCCTGATGAAAATGCTGAAGCAGAACCTGACCACCAAGATCATAAAGAAAAACACCAAATTTTTAAAGTTGAGGTATGCCTTTCAGCCTTTTTCTTGCAGTTCTTGGGTAGTTTCTTCACCTGGTGCAGTATTTTATGATATTTTCTAAGAGCTTTTCTACACACATGAGGTTTACATGATATCTTGTTATTGAAGTCATTAGTAGTGATTTCCATTAAATGTTTGCTGTTTACAACATTGTGTGATTTCCATTAAAAATTTTGGCATTGAGTTTTTGGTTTAATAAATTAGGTAGAATTTTTTTTATTTGCTTCAGAATTTTGTTTTACCCCACCTAGGAGGATTAAGGGTTGATATGTTGTCAAAATTTTGTTTCAATTAAACTACACTTGTGATGTGTAAATTTAACAGCCTGCCATTTTCAAGCAGTTCATAGTTGTTTGTTCGGTTTTGAGTAGTTGTTTTGTCAATTATTGATTCAACACAAGTTGAATAGCATGAATTTATATTATTGTCACCTAAATTTTATTTATGCCATAATGTGCTTCTTGCTTGGGCTGTTTATGTGCCTGTCGAGAGAGAGAGTGATTCCTGGGTTATGTATCTCTATGATAAGTTTTCTGTGCATTCAAGGATGATAATGGCTGATTTGCAACACAGAAAACAGAACAACTCTTCCATTTTATTTGAGTTCCTGAAAAGAACCCTAGAAAACAGGTGGGCATGTAAGAATAAATTGAGAATTAGCTTTCTAGTTTCAAAGAATGAAAGGTTGAAAAATAGGGGAAAAGAAGAAGAAGAAGAAATTGGAAGATGATGGGAGAACGCTAGAAGGAAGCAGGTTTTGCTATATGGTCTGTCGAAAGTTGCGCAAAATAGTTCTTATTAGTATAGCTATTGTGCAAGATATTAAGAAGCACATCTATCTGGCATTGTTATTAATCTATTAACAGACTGTTAAGAAACCCAATTTTTTGTGCATATTCTTCCTATAATACGTTTGATATAGATCAATGTTTAATTGCTCCATATGAAAGGCATAAAAAGATGACTTCCTATAATAGCACATTTTTTATTTTCTTAATTTTTTAAATCAAAGGAAGCAAGAAAATTTGTTGCTTTGGCAAGAAAAGATTGTCCACTCCCCCCCCCCCCCCCCCCTTCTTTTTTTCTCCTTTTTTAGGTAAATTATAGTTGGTACCCTTGAGGCTTGACTAAACTAAAGTGGGTACCCCTCACATTTGGAAAATTACACTGACCACCCAGTAGTCAAAAATTGTTAAGAGATCTGTGTAATTTTATAAAACATTAGGGCCGCCCTGAGTAAATTTAACCTAAGGGAGTAATCTGATAAAACTTTTGAATGGTTGGGGAATTTAGTGTAATGTTTGAAAAGTGTGGGATTTCTCTCTCTCCCTACACACACACACACACACACACACACACGCACGCACGCACGTATAATTGTATCCCACCTAGTGAGATTTAAGCCATGGTGGTGTTTTTCTTTATAATTGCTCAGTAATTTGGCAGAGCGCAAAGACAACAGATACACAACTGTAATTGGTCATTCAGTTACTTTACTGGTTGTCATGTTGTTTCTACTGCAGATATTAGCGGGAAATGCTAGAAAGGTTAGTGCAGTTCGGTTTGAGCGTGTATACGGTGCCGATGTGGCATTGGAGTCAAAAGACATAGCGAACTTGGTTCCCAAAATCATGAAAAGGCAATGGAATAGCGATCAAAACTTAGATAAGACCGAGTACCATGAAGTTCCATACCAGAACAGAGATGACGGCGATTCTTCTGTTGGCTTTGCAATCAGTGAACATGATCATGAACATCCCAGTGAACAGTAATTACATTGTTCACATGTCATCCCTTTCATACAGCACCAAAAAAGAAGGTGTTGAATGACGTGTCTCAGGAGCTGCATAAGGTGCTGAGGTGGCTGGTAAACTGGTTGAACAAGTCAAAAACATATGCTGAAATATGACCAAAAGACCAGGAAGTTTGTTATTTCTTTTGCTGTGCCTTAGGAGATATGGCTGTTAGATGCAACAGATATCAGATAAGGCTGAATTTTTTTTTTGAATTTCTGTTATGAATTCACATATAAATATCAGTTTTAATCAACGATGCTATGTAGACATTTTTGCAGTCTCAACCTCTCATTGTTCTTGCTTACAAACTTGGCTGTTTTCTTTTCCTGTTTCTGAAAAACCCAACAAATTGGTATCAGAGCCTTATTTCTTAAGGGATCTGTGAGTTGAGTGAGCCAAAACACAAATCAAAACCCTCCGCACAAACACAACACACAAATATGTGATCAAATGGAGTCAGAGAGATCATTCCCGCTAGTTGCACCACAAGTCTTTGATGGTGACAACTATCAAGCCTGGGCTGTCAGAATGACAGTTCATTTGGAAGCTTTGGATTTATGGGAAGCAGTGGAGAATGCCTACGCAGTTCCTGCATTGCCTGACAATCCAACAGTTGCTCAGATCAAGAACCATAAGGAGAGAAAGACCAGAAAATCAAAAGCAAAGGCTTGCTTGTACTCTGCAGTTTCAAACACAATTTTCACCAGAATCATGAACCTAGAATCTGCAAATGATATCTGGGAGTATCTCAAGAAGGAATACCAAGGCAATGATAGGACAAAGAACATGCAAGTGCTGAACCTGATCAGGGAATTTGAGATGCAAAGAATGAAAGAGTCAGAATCCATCAAAGAATATTCTGACAAACTACTCAGCATTGTAAACAAGGTGAGATTACTTGGTAAGGAACTTTCTGATGAGAGGATTGTACAAAAGATTCTGGTTACATTACCTGAGAAGTATGAAGCTAAAATCTCTTCTTTGGAAGAGTCAAAGGATCTGTCAAGCATTTCCTTGGCAAAACTTGTTAATGCACTACAAGCACAGGAGCAAAGGAGGCTCATGAGGCAAGAAGGTTCGGTGGAGGGTGCCTTTAAAGCCAGATTACAAAACAATGAAGGAGGCAAGAACAAGAAGAAGAGGCAAAACAACAACAAGAAGCCTGGACCAAGTACAGGCAACAACAACAGCAACAAGAGTGAAACATATCCACCATGCCCTCATTGCAAAAAGACTAACCATCCACAAAGAAGGTGCTGGTGGAGGCCAGATGTTCAATGCAGAAAGTGTGGTCAGATAGGGCACATGGAGAAATTTGCAGAACACAGCAGGAAGAGGGTGAAGCTAAGGCTGTGACAGATCAATTCCAGAAGGAGCAGCTGTTTGTGGCAACCTGCTTTGCCAGCAACAGCTCTAGTGACAGCTGGCTTATAGATAGTGGTTGCACAAACCACATGACTTTTGATCAGGAGCTCTTTAGGGAGCTTGATAGAACTATCATTTCCAAAGTCAAGATTGGAAATGGTGCTCGCATTGTAGTAAAAGGCAAGGGTACAGTGGCCATTGAAAGCCTCTCAGGTTTGAAACTCATCCCTGATGTTTTATATGTGCCTGAGATTGATCAAAATCTCCTAAGTGTCGGTCAATTGCTAGAAAAGGGCTTTAAGGTCTTGTTTCAAGACAAGAGCTGTATGATCAAGGATGCAGAAGGAAAAGATATGTTTAAAGTCAAGATGAGAAGCAAAAGCTTTGCTTTGAATCCACTGGAAGAAGAGCAGGCTGCAGTTATAAGAGAGAACAGTAATGCTACACTATGGCATAGGAGATTAGGGCACTTTCACCATGCTGCCCTACTTTTTATGAAGAAAAACAATTTGGTGGAAGACCTACCTGAATTGGAGGAAAACCTCCCTGCATGTGCTTCCTGCCAATATGGGAAGCAGACAAGGCTTCCCTTTCCTCAAAACAAGACATGGAGAGCTACACAGAGGCTGCAATTGGTCCATACAGATGTAGGAGGACCTCAAACAACGCCGTCTTTGAAAGGAAGTAAGTATTACATTGCTTTTATTGATGATTTCACAAGAATGTGTTGGATTTACTTTCTTAAGTTCAAGTCTAAGGTTGCTGATACATTCTGGAGATTTAAAGTATGGGTAGAAAACCAAAGTGGTTGCAAAATACAGGTGGTCAGATCAGACAATGGGACTGAGTATACCTCCAACAGATTCAACAAGTTCTGTGAGGATGCAGGGATTGAACATCAGTTTACAGTTCCATATACTCCTCAGCAAAATGGAGTCGTGGAAAGAAAAAACAGAACAATTATGGAGATGGCAAGATGCCTGCTTCATGAGAAAGGGTTGCCAAAAAGGTTTTGGGCAGAGGCTGCCAGTACATCAGTGTTTCTGCTCAATAGGCTACCAACAAAAGCCTTAAAAAGAAAGACTCCTTTTGAAGCCTGGTTTGGTTACAAACCAAGGTTAGTAAACTTAAAAAATTTTGGTTGTTTGTGTTTTTCCTATATTCCATAGGTGAAGAGAGATAAACTTGACAAGAAAGCAAAACCAGGGATCTTTGTGGGCTATAGTAATATTTCAAAAGCCTATAGGATCTATCTGCCACAAACTGACAAAGTAATTGTTAGCAAGGATATCAAATTTCTTGAAACAGAAAGCTGGAATTGGGAAGATGCAGAACAGAACAAGGACCTAGAGTTCTTGGAGAAGAAGGACAACATAGATGAAGTTCCTGTGAGAGGCACTAGAACACTTGCTGATATCTATCAAAGGTGCAATGTGGCAGTATTGGAGCCTGCAGGGTATGAAGAAGCTGCAATGAAAGAGGAGCTCAGGATGATTGAAAAGAACAATACCTGGGAGTTGGTTGATAGACCAGCACACAAGAAAGCCATAGGAGTCAAATGGGTTTACAGAACCAAGCTTAATCCTGATGGTTCTGTGAACAAACACAAGGCAAGGCTGGTTGTCAAGGGATATGCACAGATGTTTGGGGTGGATTTCTCGAAGACATTTGCCCCAGTAGCCAGACTAGACACAATAAGGATGCTGCTAGCTCTTGCAGCACAAAAAGGATGGATTATATATCAGATGGATGTCAAGTCAGCTTTTTTAAATGGGAAATTAGAGGAGGAGATCTTTGTGGAACAGCCTGAAGGGTTTGCTGTCCAGGAACTTGAGGACAAGGTATATCTGCTGAAAAAGGCCTTATATGGCTTGAAACAAGCCCCAAGGGCCTGGTACAGCAGGATTGATTCACATTTGACAGACTTAGGCTTTACAAAAAGCTTGAGTGAATTTACATTATATGTCAAAAAGGTAGATATAGATGTGATTATTGTATCTTTATATGTTGATGACTTGTTGGTAACAGGAAACAATGAAGAACTGATTGAGAAGTTTAAAGAAGAAATGAAAAATGTCTTTGAGATGACTGATCTTGGGATGGAGGTGCAACAGCAGCAGAATGAAATCTTCATTTGTCAACAAAAATATGCCAAAGAGCTACTGAAAAAATTCAGCATGGAGGAGTGCAAGCCTACAGCAACTCCAATGAATCAAAAGGAAAAATTCTGCAAAGATGGTGCTGACAAGGTGGATGAAGGAAGTTACAAGAGCTTGATAGGCTGCCTAATGTACTTGACTGCAACAAGACCAGACATAATGCATGCAGTAAGTTTGTTGTCAAGATACATGCATTGTGCTAGTGAAGTCCATTTTCAAGCAGCAAAAAGAGTGGCTAGATACATCAAGGGTACGATTGGTTATGGTATTAAGTTCAGTAAGGTTAAAGACTTCATTTTTTATGGATTTTCTGATAGTGATTGGGCTGGTTGCATTGATGATATGAGAAGCACCTCTGGTTATTGTTTCACTTTTGGTTCTGGTATTTTCTCATGGTGCTCTAAAAAACAGGATGTGATAGCACAATCCACAGCTGAAGCAGAATATGTTGCAGCTGCTGCAGCTGTGAATCAAGCCCTATGGATAAGGAAGCTGCTGATTGATTTACACATGGAAGAAAAGAGAAGCACACAGATTTATGTTGATAACCAAGCTGCAATTTCAATTGCAAACAATCCTATCTTTCATGGAAAGACAAAACACTTCAAAATAAAATTGTATTTCTTAAGAGAGGTACAAAGAGATGGTGAAGTATGCTTAGTCTACTGCAAGACTGAAAATCAAAATGCTGACATATTGACAAAAGCGCTTCCTAAAGTTAGGTTCGAGTTCTTGAGGCAAAGGCTTGGAGTTTGCACCTCTAGAGCCAAGGAGGAGTGTTGAATGACGTGTCTCAGGAGCTGCATAAGGTGCTGAGGTGGCTGATAAACTGGTTGAACAAGTCAAAAACATATGCTGAAATATGACCAAAAGACCAGGAAGTTTGTTATTTCTTTTGCTGTGCCTTAGGAGATATGGCTGTTAGATGCAACAGATATCAGATAAGGCTGAATTTTTTTTTGAATTTCTGTTATGAATTCACATATAAATATCAGTTTTAATCAACGATGCTATGTAGACATTTTTGCAGTCTCAACCTCTCATTGTTCTTGCTTACAAACTTGGCTGTTTTCTTTTCCTGTTTCTAAAAAACCCAACAAAAGGTAGAGTGAGACAGTAAAACATCATTAAGGCGGGAATAACAATAAGACAACATGTATAAATGCTTTTTTCAATGAAGAGAGAGTATAGATTTCTGAGTTGTCATTGTTACTTGATCCGTACATGACTGTCTGTATGCAGTAAATTTGCCAAAGGTGGAAGTCTTGATGATGGACTCTGGAGATCAGAACACTTTATCTGAAAGATTTGTTGGACGGTGGGAGGACCTTGACGTGGCAGCCTTGTTGTGGAGTGTGGCAAATAATCTTGATGGGTCATAGCGCGCAGTTGAATTGGCATTTTGGGATTCAGTAAGTTCTCGCTTCTCTCCCATCTCCATTGGCTAGCGCAACTGTGTGACCGTTCCTAGGAGACTAGCAATGGTGGAATGGTAGAGAAGGATACTTTGGTTTTCTGCACTTGTTAGAGGAATCCAACTGAGAATGTTGGCTTAAGACTCGGTGTGTTGGCTGCTGCTAGGGGTTCTTAAAAACGATTGTAACCCTATTTTATATAGGAAGAGACGGATGTCATTTAGGGCTATGCAAATAGTATTTGAAATTGGGGGGTGGTGTTGAGGGGGGAGGGGGGAAATCAGCAACTATTGTGCAAACATCCAAGAAGAAAGTTACTACATCAATGTCAGGAGCTCTCTTTAGGTGAATGTGAAACTGACGGAAAAGGAAATCCGATGTAGTTTCTGGCTCCTGTCTGGAAGGCCCCCTGGTGGAATAAGAGGTATGTGTGCATGTCGTTGTTTCTCATTGTTTTGTTTTGGCTGTTTCTTTGGGTTTTTTGGGGGGTTTGTTCTGGCCTGGCTACTCTATGGATGAAAGGGTGGTTGCAATTGTGTTGAAATGTTGCCTAAAGAGCTGTCGATGCCCTCCTGGCCATAATACATGTCCTTGGTTTTGGAAACTTATACCAAAATGCATTTATTTAGATGCAGTTATTTAGATGCAGTAAAAACTGAATAAGCCATGATGATTTACTTTTGCCCCAATATTTCTTTCTTTTGTTATGTAAGAATAGGTTTTCCAGTTTGACCCCAAAGGGAAGAAATGCCCATCTATGAAGGGCAGTGTTCCCTTTCATTGGAGTGTCAAACATTCTGTTGCTGGCCGGTCATTTTCCGGCCAGATGCTGGACTATTAGCCCAACCTCCGGCCAATATTAGTTTTATGTTGTATTTATCACACTAGTGTCTAGAGAAATGAAGTTGAAATTAGATGTGTCCTAATCCCCTTTGACTTAGGAATGTGAATTCTGATTTCACTGTCTAATTTTACGTGGATGATGTATGAGACACATCGTTGACACAAAAAGATTTAGAATTTGAGATTTATAGAGTGAATTATATAAGTATATAATTAGTTGTTTTTGATTAATTATTCACATAATTATATGCACGATTGGGTTTTACATGTGTTTTCTGAACTCAACCCAATGTGGTTAATATTTTATCTAAATTATTATGATATCCATATCATAATAATCAGGGGAGAGTGAGTAATCCACATGCATAGCAACTTCATCATGAGAGAAGGTAGGCCACTAAAATTAGGGACCTAAGAGAGTATGAAAAATGAGGAGGACGCATAGAATAACTTTTTCTCAAATAAAGTGGGAGAATTATCAGCCTGGATAAGGTTATAAATATGGTGATAGTTTTAATTCGATAACATTTGTTGAAAGAAGAACCGGGAATAGAGGTCTTCTTCACCAACCCATCTTACGTGAGAACAAAAATGAAATAATTTACTCTCATGGACTAAAGCCTCATAATTTAATTGGGTCAACTTTAGCTCTCGAGAGATGGGAAACCAAAAGTGGCTTTATACATGAAAATCAAAATAAAATGTTACTCAATGAAGAATAAGCATCATTTAAGTAAAAATGATATTGTTTAATTAAAAAGATTTTTTATTCAAGTAAAAATAATATTATTCGATTAAAAAATTTGTTTACTCTAATAAAAATGATATTATTTGATTAATTTTTTTTATTCGTGTAAAAATGATTTTTTACTCACTTAAGTTAATTCAATTTTTTTTAACTATAAAAACTAAATTGAATTGAAATTATTAAAATTATTAAATTTAAAAATCAAACTGAATTAATTGAATTGATTTGAATCGATAATTATAATCGATTCAATTCCATTATTTTGGTTAAATTAAAATTTGTTCACTCCCGAGAGTTAGAATGATCAATGGTTGTTAGGTTGAGATAAACAAATTGTGTCATCCTTGCGTCAGACAGATAAAAAGATGTCTTCTTGTCGGGTAATCATTTTCTCTAACCAGCTAATATATATTTGCCGCGTAAGACATTTTTGTCCTCTTGTTGGGCCTTTGATTAGGACTTGGTCCTATTTTAAGGCAGACTTACGAAGTAAGGGACGAAAATTACAAAAAAAAAAAAAAAACAGAGAGAAACAGGAGAATGAGGATGAATTAGAGATGTCAAAAGGGTCGGGTGGCTCGCCGGCTCAGCCCGGGACAAGTTGGGCTTTGGCCTGGCTCATTACTGTTCAAACGGGCCAGACCAAAGAAATTGGGCCCACGGCCCGGCCCAACCCATGGCCCATTGGGCTCGTCAGTTAGGCTTTTACTTATTTTTTTTAATTTTGTTATTCTTTAGTAATTATTGATATTGGATACTAAAGTATTTACATTTCGCAATATATATAAATAATAACCATCAATTTATTTAAAATTTTTAAGTTAAATTTTTTATATATTTAAATTATAAATAAATATTCTCCTTTTTATATGTACATTATTTTTCATATCAATTCACAAGAAAATTTATAAGGCATATAGAATTTTGAAATATAAAATGATGAAATAATATTTAAAATTTGAGAATTAAGATAGAAAATATTTAAAAAAAATTAATTTTTATATATGTATTATTTTAATATTTATATATGTATATATTATATGTATTATTTTTAAAAAAATTATTTAAAAAAAAAGAAAAAAAGGGTCAGGCCCACTAGGCTCGACCCGCTAGGTCCTGTGGGCTAAGGGCCCGGCCTGGCCCTCTAGCCCACGGGCTGGCCCAACCCCTCTGTAGGGGGGCCATGGGCCGAGCCAGGCCCTATCCATGGCAAAAGGCCTCGGGCCCGGCCCGACCCTTTTAGTAAAAGGGTCGGCCCAGCCAGTTTAAAAAACCCGTGGGCCGACTCGGGCCAGGCCGGCCCTTTTGACATCTCTAGGATGAATGAGGTGTCGGCCACAACTCATATACTGACAATTTAATTAATCATTGTCTTGTCAGTTATACCCTATTATTTAATATTTAAAATAATATATATATATATATAAAATTAAAAGAGGATCTAGGTCATAGAAATATTAATTTTTATAGATATTTGAATTTTTTTTTTTAACCTGAATTGTCGATAGACATTGTTGGGATTGAATCAATAATAGAAAATTTATACATTCTGACTTAAGTATTCCTTTTTGCTCTTCAATAACTACATAAAAGTTATCAATAAGGGCAAATAAGCACAACTTTTTATTTAAATAAAAAATTGAATTCTAGATGAAAGAATAGATGTAATCCTAAGATCTCTTTTAATAGAACTTCTCATTAAACAACCCAATAATTTATAATCTCTACATCTTTTAATATCACACAAAATTAAATATTAAGATGAATTTAAATCTAAAAACTTAATTAAATCACATTATTGGGTTTTACGAGTCTTATCAACTTATTTTTTCACAACTCAAAAGAAATATCTAAAATGGACAAATATTAATTAAAGTGGATATACCGTCTAATATTTTCTATTAATTAAATAAGATTTCGAATAATAATAATGTTAAAAGAAAACAAAAACAGAGTTAGAAGTAACCTGATTGTAAATCTGAGTCGGCCCACTAATGCGCTCTCTTAAGAGTAAAAACTCCTCCTTTTATATCGGATATTACGACATTTTTTTCCCAAGATATAACAATTTATCTAAGAAATTTTATGTAGCAAAATCATTCATGCGAACTTCCTTTATCCTATATGCTCTAAGAAAGTATATATAAATTATATGATTGTAGTTCAAGTGAGTAAGAAAAAAGGAGAGTGGAAGTGAGTAAAATGTCAATAGAAAGTGATTCTTTTTTTCACCTTCTTGTCAAGTGATTTTTTTTTTTTTTTTAATGTTGCCCTCTTTCTTAAGTAACTAAACAATTGCTCAGTAATAATTGGTGTAGATGTAGTAGATTGATTTTGCCTATTAAGAATTGAACTTTCATTGGTTTGATAATTTCTCTTTCTGAAAAATGATAACAATTACACATATTATACATAGCATTATTATTAGTTTAAGATCAATTAAAGAAAGTAGGAAACATCAAAGATTGGTCAAATAGAAGACAAAAATTCAGAGTGATGGCTGATGAGCCAATTAAGAGAATCATAGAAGAGAAAACATACTAGTTGTACAATTTAAGCTCAGATGAACTAGATTTGGAAGTTCCAAGGGGCCAAAACCTCAAGAGATAAAGATCAAAGGAGACAAGAAAAAAATAAGAGAGAATTAATGAGGGGGTTCTACAGGGTGGGGTGTTAGTTGAAGTAAGTGAGAGTGAGAAAGAAGCAACAAGCCAGAGCAAGGGCAAGTGAGTGAGCAAGCAAGAGCAAGAGAGAGGTAGAGAGGGTAGGAAGGAGGCAATGAGTGCGAGCGATGGAGCAAGAGAGAGAAAGAGAGAAGGGTTTGCTTTGTAGAAAGGTTTGTAAAGAGGGTCGGTGGCAAAAAAATAATATTATATTATTAGGTTGATGAGCCCATTTTTAAAAAAAATTAGGTGGGCTTAGCCTACCCAGCCCATGGGTTAGATCCACCACTATGGGTTAGGTTGGGCTATTATTAAAAAATAATTTTTTTATCATAAAAATTTAAATGTGATAGTAGGTTGCCTTGGGCTTCAATCGAGGACAGCTTATATGTAAATCCGCCCGGCTTGACTTCTTCTTCTAATTTTATTTCATTTTAAAAGCTATATAAACCAAGTCAATCTAATGTTAATCAAACATTAAAAATAAATAATTAAATATATAACATCTAGTAAAAAATCTTTCAAAATAAATTGTACTTAATTTATTAACTGATTTTCTATCCGTTAGCATAGATTTCTATTTATACCAAGAGAAGGCATTTTTTTTTATTAGGTAATATTTGTTAATCAAGATATAAGTTGAAAAAAATGTGATATGAAAAGTATTTCAAACAAAAATATTTTCTATTGTATTTGTTAAATTTGTCTGTCTATCCTTAGAATAAAAATCACGTGATTTCTTATTTGAGATTTTTTAAATAAATTTATTTTTTCCCATTCTAGATAAACTTATTTTAGACCTTCCAGATAGGAAAAAATAACCCATAAATTTTCCATTGTATTTCAAAAAAAAAATAATTTAATAAAAATTTTAGAATACTTTCCAACTTGATATTGATTATTTTATATCTTTGTTTGAAAAACATTCTAACCTTATTTTGATATAAATTTATCTTACTTATTTTAACAAGACTAATACCATTTATCTAGATTAAAAATTTATTTTTTGTTTAGATAAATAATATTATTTTTTTAATAAATATTACCTTAGTAAAATGAGTTGGGGAGATAATTTAGTGATTTATTTAATATTTACTATTTTATATAAATACAAGTCAAACCAACGATAACATCAAGCTTTGATCAAAGAACTAGGAAAGTAAAGCGCAGCTTCAGTGTAATTCTTGAGCTAAATCAAAAAGGTAGTTGGACCAAGCAAGTGAGAGCACTTGGTCCGAGCACTTGGTCCAACCAACTTTCTCCAAATAGAAGTGTACTTTCCAGGAAGAAAATCATCGGTTTGTCACCCTAATTTTCAACGTGAAATTGCGCCGAAGCAGCTGCTTTGATTAGACAGCACTTTCTGGTTAACGAAGAAAATCGATTCTTTGAGACCAAGTTTCAAAGAGCTTGTGAGCAAGAAAATCGATTCTTTACACACAGCTCCATGTATGTGAGATAGATAAATTAGATGGCGGTTTTTGAGATATAGTGTATGGTGTTCATAAAAAGTCATTTTCACAAGATGGTGAAACTCTCACACTATGATTGTCATGATTTGAATCTACCTCATTGTCTGCAATCTGTTACCCGAATACCAATCGTGCTACGCCTGTGATGACAACCAAGTTTCAAAACTGCTCGTAGGGCTGGTTGATGCATTAGTGTACTTTTCATGGCTAAATATTGACGAAGAATTGAATTGATTCTTACCCAAATTTTGTGCATACAAATGCACCTAATTAGCAGGGGATGATGGTACCGATCACTCGAATTTATCTTGATCCGAGTTCTTTAGAGAAGATAAAAGATTGGATTCCTCGATTAATTTAGTCTCTAACATGTAAGTTAATATATATAGGTATATAAAAAGCAAGACGAGTTAGTTTGTGCTCTACGATTTCTGCTCCTTACGTAGCTATAGGTTGGATGAGACAAGGTTCTCAATGTTATTTTCGAGATTTTTAAATTGACAAATATGAGCTAGCTAGTGAAGGATTTCTCGAACTGGATAAAGAAGTTGTAAATTGGGCAGATGTGGAGCTAGAATATTTTAATAAATAAGTTTATTATTATATTTTAGTAACAACCGTACTAAAAAATGTAAGAATCAAAACATAAAATAATTTATATTTAATTGATGATCATAAAAAACATAAGATATTTTAATCATTTAATTACATCAAACTCAAACTTCTTTTTGTTTTTTTTTGGACACGTACACCTGGGAATCACATATTATAAGTTTAGCTTTATTTTGATATATCATGGTTCCACCATTAATCACTATCACTAGGATTGGGCTGTCGCCAACACCACCAAATGATGGCTCTAATTTATTAGCTTAAAGTATCTAACTATAAGTGTACACATATTAATTAATTAATTTTAACTCCAAACCATAATATTAATTAATTCTTTAAAGAAGATGTGGCTCATCTTCTTTCAGGAATTAGGTCCAAGTCTGTGTGGAAGAAGATGGTTCATCATCCCCCTCATTTCCTAGAAACTACAGTCTTGTTGACTAAATCTATTATCATATTATTTATTATAAAGAGACCTAATAAATATGAGATGAGTGTCATTAAGTCGTGGCAGTGGGTCTTTCATATGATTTTATAATCATATATTGTGAATGAGAAACCCCAAAATGTATAACCGACGTTCATGGGATGCACCAACTTCCAAAGGGACTTTTTGTTTTTTTGTTTTTTCTTCGGACTTAAAAGGAAAAGTTTTGATGAGCATTAGGAACGTATGACGTCCTTTGATTATTGATTTAAGGGGTATGTTTTCTATGTTTAATATTAGGTGAGTGTATAGACTTAGAGCACTAATTCAATAACATTATAATTCTTGTATTGTTGTTGTCTTTGTCATTGGAGTTGTCACTCAAGATGTTCAGGGTGGACAACTTTTTTTACTCAAGCAAGGAAAAATAAAACTTGATAGACCCTTGCTAGCTTTAATAGATTTATGAACAAGAGACTTTATGCACAAATCAACTCAACTTTATCAATTCGAGCATTTCATATATTTGATATAAACTTATTCATCCAAAATTACAGAGATAAGTAAACATTTAAATGCATGGTTTGTACATATCATATTTGAAAACCCTATATCATCATCACTATCATCTCTAAAATAATATTACACAACATCATATAGACTAACATTATATATCCATAATCACAAAAGGTGCATCACGAAAGATCCCATGGATGGCCATATACATATATCATATTTAGAAACCCACATCGTCATTGTACGTCATCATCTGCTGCAGATGACGAAGCCTTCTATTTGGTAACCCGTCCAAGGGGGAAAGAGAACGCTGCAATTCCCACACATAGGGCCCATTGTTTTAGATCCAGCCTTCCCATATGAGAGAAAACCGGCATAATCTCCATGAATGCTACTTGCAGGATAACAATGGCTGCAACAAGGACCCAAAACATGTTATTCTCCATTCTTCCATATTGGATTCCTCTAGCATTGATCAACACCATGACCTGGCAACTCACGTAACAATTGAAGATCATGGCTTCCAAGACCTTTTGATTTGTGCCCAGAATCCATTTCCCCTTGAAGTAAAGGATCAATACAACAGCGATTTGGTAGCAAGCTTGAACAACTATGTTTCTCCACACCCTCTTGGTTAAATATTGAAATCCTTTTTCACCAAATTTTGGTGGGTCCATTGCAATCTCTGTAATTGGTGGTGGCTGTGCCAGAGCCAAGGCACCAAAAATGTCCATAATTAGGTTAACCCACAAGAGCTCCAAAAGCCCAATTGGCTCCCGCATGTTGGAAAGTAGAAGAATGTAGTTTATGGTGAAGGCAGAAATATTGAGAGTGAGCTGCAACTGCACAAACTTTTGGATGTTGTTGCAGACACACCTTCCAAACCCTAAAATGGGAAAGATATCAGTGACAGATTTCTGGCCCATTATGATGACATCCGAGGCCTCCTTGGCCAATTCTCCAACATTTTCACCCACTGAAAACCCTAAATCTGCTTCTTCAAGCACCGGAGAGTCCCTCGAAGAGGATCCGGCAACAGCAACGATTTGGCCTTTCTTCTTTAGGCGCTGCAACAACAGCAGCTTATCGGACGGGGAGGAGCCGGCCATTACAAGGATTCGATCTGCCATGTTTAATTGGTCTTTTTGGGAGAGGTTTCGAAATTCTGAAGCTCTTTCAATGACTATTCCGTCTTCCACGTGAATTCGAGACTTGTTGGCCTTGAAAGTTTCAGTGTTCAGATCATCATCTACAACCAGCTTGATATCTATGCCATATTCTTTACACGCTTCCATATTCAAGTTCACTAATTCGCTGGTTTTTCCCAAGAAAATAGTGGTGATCAAGCCCAGTGTTGCAGAAGCTGCAAGTTTTTGGACTTTGGCTTGATACAGCTCCATTAGTTTCCCTGCTGCATAAGCTAGAGAGAGAGAGATTCCCCAAGGCAACCCATCTCTTGAAGAAAAGATCAATAAGCAAATCATTGCAACCAAGCGATAATACCTGAACCCTTGCTTCATCATTAGTTTTGTGAACTCCTCCATTATCTCCTCGACTGTGTCCTTCACCCCTATGGGATCGGGATTGTGATCTTTACCGCATTCGATAGATCCCCAGACAAAGCATTTCATCGCTTGCACTGCGAGATAAAGCAGTAAGGCAATCAACCAGACCGTTTCCAAGCGAGAGTTCATCTTCCGACTGGAAATCTCCAGTTTGGATGGCTCGTTTTGGTGGCGAAAACTCAGTGATTTTGTCAGCTTGCTCTTCTCTGTGTTCTTCCCAACTGATGTCACCAGCATCCGGCAGTTCCCTTCCGCCACCTTGAAACGATAAATAAAATAAATTGGTCATCACCTCAAAATCAGAAAATTATCTGCTTCAAAATAAATATGATCTTATGGCTGTGAATACTGAGTGTGTAGGGATGTCTCCATGCCCAATGGCACTTTCTGAATTCTGATTTAACAATTCTGTTATTGCTACTCACCTTTGCACCCGCGAACAAAGATGTCTGATTCCGGTACCCATCACACCGATCATCATCCAGCTTTAAAGAATCGCAGGCGTCGATCAGCAGCCCGTCGGCCGGGACACAATCGCCGGGCTCCAGACAGATTACGTCACCAACTACCACTTCAGGAACTGGTAGCAGATGAACTTTCCCACTTCTAAAAATCTTCACAATTTTTTTCGCTTTCCTGGGCAACCGCCTTGTCTTTCTAGCCTTCACAAACCTGAAAATGGCCCCAAAGTTGACCGCTATTAGTATGGGAAGAAGTACAATGGCCCCATCAAGAAACCCTTCTCGAAGCCCATTCCTTTTGATCCCAATCACAGTAGAGAGCGCTGCACAGCACAGCAAGAGGATAATTGGTGAATCTTTGAGAGCTTCGAGAATGAGTTGGTGGAATCCTTTGGCGTCGACAAGAGAAGACCGATATTCCAAAGTGTTGGATCCGAATACTAGGGTTCTTCGGATGAGGTCTGCAGAGGTTCCAGATATTCCAGAATCAATGTTGGTGTCTAAAGCAGCAACAATTTCAGTGATGTTGTTGGCTTGAACCAGTTCTTCCAGTCTTTTTGGGCTTATTGTGAAGGAATTGGAGGAGGAGGCATCTTCCATTGTTTCAGCAACTCGGGATTGTCTAAACTTGGGCCCAAGAACCGGACATGAATGGATTGAAGATAATGGAGCGGCCATGAAATGAGAAACTGAGAGACGATTATTGGCTAGGGTAGAGAGAGGTAATTGAAGAGAGGCTTGAATGGAGCCTTAAAAAAGAAGAGGAGAATGAATCCGGGGCCAAGTGTGAGTGAAAGCGCTTCATCACAAAAAGAATAGATGAGAAAATGACAAAGATACACCCTAAAGTACACCGAGTAGTGTCCTATTTTCCTCCCTCCCTCCTCTTACTTTCCTTTCTATTTTCATTTCCTTTGCCCCCTGTACTCCCTAATAGGGCGTACCTTCACCTTCTCTCCCTTATTTAATATTTTGTTTTGTCACCTTCACCTTCACCTTCACCTTCGCCTTTTCTCTCTTATTTAATATTTTCAAGTTTCCTCCATTTACACGTAGATCTATGTAAAAGGAGTCATTTTACAAGGGCCAACTAACCTACCAAATTGCTCACAGAAAGGAGATAAAAAGACGATTTTGCCCTTGCTCACTTTGCAAATTTGCAAAGCGGGCCACTGCCCCCGCCCTTGTTGCTGCTCGTCCCCTGCCATGCCCGCCACCCTCGCCTCGCCTCACCCCCGTTGCTTTTTTTCCATCGCCACCTAGCCTCGCATTTCCTCGTTGACAATCAATGCAGCGACTGTTGGTGAGGTGAGGCGACGATGGCAGGGAGACGACGGCTACGAGGCGCGGCGACGGGCATGGCAGGAGAGACGAGGAGCAGCAGCAGCGGCGAGGTGGAGGGAGATCTTTAGAGAGAGAGAGAAAGAGAGAGAAGGACGAAGAGCGAAGGAGAGACAAAGAGAGAATGAGAGAACTTAGAAAAGGATGAAGGCGATGGTGGAGGGGGACTTGGGGTTCCACACCCGCATGTGTGAGGGAGGGGGGGTTCACAGTTCGGTTCAGGCGCCAGGGGGGGTTTATTAGCCTCCACGGTTCAGTTCGATTTTCAATTATTTTTACTAAAATAATCGAACCGAACCAACTAACCGATTTTTTTCTAAATAAGTAACCGAAACCAACCGATTATTATGGCTAACCGAACCAAACCGATCGGTTCGGTTCGGTTAAATCGGTTTACCCGATTTTTTGCGCACCCCTAATCGACCCCTTAATCCTGTGTTGGAGGTGTTCAAGCATTCTGATGCTTCTTACCTGATTGCAATCGAGTCCTTTGATGCTCCTCTTCCATTACAACAACTTGCCGAGGAAAAAAAAAAATCCTCGACCCAACGTTTGGGCTTGAATCATGCTGTGTCAGTGAAGATGGATCACGCGCAGGTGACCTCAGGGTCTAGTGTGACTGGAAACATTCCTCCATCCTTGTTGCCACCGTCCCCTTCGATTTCATTATCGGTTTGTCTCCCTCCGGTGCCGTCATCACCTCCGTCACCTCACTCGCAGCCATCGACGGCCTTAACGGTGCTGATACTGTATTCTGGTACGTCGGTTATTCCTTCGCATGATGCTGTTGTGGAGGTCCCCTTTCACCCTTCATCATGCTCTTCTCCTCCATCTCGTACGTCCGCTCTTGTGAATGCTTCATTGCACCCCCCCTGCCTATCTGGAAGATCATCCGGCGGAGCCACCGTCGTTGTCATCAAATAGTTTTCCCCCGCTGCCTTCTCGGGCTTCTACAGTTGTCCCTAGTACCAGCTTCTCCTCCAGGTACTAAGCAGCCATTTTGTGCTCCTGACAATGGCACGGATCGGGTTCAGCTTCCCTGTAGCCGTGGGGCTTTTTCTCGTGGATTGAGAGGTGCTTATCAACGTAGGCTTCTCCACGTGGGCTTAGTTTGGATCCTCGGCCTAATGCAGGTGGCAGTGAACCCATTCTTGAGTCTGCCCCAGCTTTAGCCATGATCTTTCCTATGTTACACAAAAATATTTTATAGGAGTCATTTTTTTATTTTTGAAACGTTTCTTATTCTCATTTCGGACCTTATTTATGCTTATTTTTTTTACAAAAAAATTCATTTTCATGTTTTCGATAGACCCTATTTATGCTTATTTTTTTAAAAAAAATATTTATTTCCATATTTTTATATTTTATCGAAAACGTTTTCCATTTTTGTTTCCGTATCCCGTAGGATCTCCCTATAGATATTGATAGGGGCACTCAGCCAATGTCTTCCGGATTGGACCCAACTTCCCAGAATAATTCTAATGTGGACTTGAGCTTTTATTGGCTCAACTCGGCTGGTTTGCAATCAGTAACGATCCAATTTAAAGGAAAGAGACCTAAATATCAAGTTGATTCCTTTATTCATAGATTGGCAATATATTGAAGTTACTCCTCCTCAAGTCAAAGCCAATCCAGTTCTTTTAACTAATATGAATTCTAGTTTGCTTGTGAAATTCCTATTGGTAAACCCTATGTTGCACGGAAACACTTTATAGGTGCCGTTTTTCCGTTTTTAAAACGTTTCGGAAACGTTTCTTATTCCTATTTCAAACTCTATTTATAACTATTTTTTAAAAAAAATATCAATTTCCATGTTTCCGTTTTCGTGCAACATAGGGCAAACCAACCTCAAATTCTAGTGAAAAAAATGTTGCATTAGATGGTCGATAGTTGGCTTAAAACTTATTATAGATCAAATGATGATAAAAATTTTATAAAAAAAAGGGTTCAATTTTAAATAAAATTGATCGACAAAATAAAATATGTGTAATGAGATAAAATTAAAATTTTATATGTTTTTGTTGTACTAATTACAACTTTGGCACATCCATCGTGCTTGTAAATTAACACGTGTTGCAATTAATCTTCACACCATATTGCATTAGGTAGGGGAAAATTAATTGAAAATGATCATTTTACTATTAATATTTAAGAAATTTTTTTATTTCTTTCTCATCTATTCACTCTTTTTCTTTCTATTCTCCTTATCTTTATCTTTGGAACCAAAAGGTGAAATCCCTCACCTTAAGGGCTCCCGCACCTCAGTCCCAAGATTTTTATAGGAGAGGTAAATCACGGAACCCAGCAGTGAGATTCGAATGCGGGACCTGTGACTGGCTATATAACAGCTAGAATCTAAGGCTCTTTGGGACCAACACATGTACGGTCTCAACCGCTAGGCAATACCTGTGGGGGCTCCTTATCTTTATCTTTCCATTTTGTCATGTTGTCAACGGTCAGTGATGGGAAGAAACCCTTTTACACATTTCTCTCTATACATATATGCGCGTGCACACACATCTCGATCACCAGTTATTGTCAACATTAATTTTCTATTTTTCTCTATGTCAACCTATTGCCAATGGTCTTTCTCTCTCTCGATATACCCATCATTGTCAATCTCTCTGTCTCTATCTATCTCTCTCTCTCTCTCTCTCTCTCTCTCTATATATATATATATATATACATATATGTCATTTAAACTTAGACAGATTTAGGTTTATAACCCAACACTACAAGAAAAATAGATTTTAACGACGGAAAAATCAGTTGTTGAAAGTTGATTTTCGGTCTTTAAAAAGTTGTAACGATAGGATTTTTTTTGTCGTCATTATTGCCTCCGAGGATAAAAGTCTTTAACGACGGGAATGATAAACCCGTCATTCATTATATTAACGACCGTATGATTCCCGTCGTTAAAAATAATTATTAACTACCAAATTATAACCCAGTAACGACAATATTTCCCGTCGTTAATAGTCTAAACAATTAACGACTGTATGATTCTTGTCGTTAAAAATAACTTTTTAGTTATCAAAACATAAACCAATAACGACAATATCTCCTCTCGTTAATAATGTGAACAATTAGCGACAATATGATTCCTGTACTTAAAAAAATATTTTCTTATTTTTTTTAATAGTATGAAAACAATTGCTAGTCATCCTTGACAAAAACATCTTATTTTGATATAAGCCACCAAACCTATATATCATTATCCATATCAAATTGGAATAACACTCATAAAATTAAACATGTCATTCAAATAACACCAAAGTAATCATTATCTATTAGCATTTACACACCAAAAGTAGAATATATATAAGTATTAATTGCCAACAAATTACACCAAAAATTATGTTCAACTAAAAATAACACTTTGACAATTATATATATTATTCAAAAATGTACACCAAAAAAAAGATTCAACTAAAAGTAACACTTTAACAATCATATATACTATTCAAAACTAATGTACAACAAAACACTATATAGTCATAAAGCTGTTCATGTATTCCAAGACAACAGTTGTTTCCTTTAGAGTCTTGTTGTCTCATTGACCTACAAAAAATAAAATAAAATATGAAATTAGAGTCAAAGAAGTGTTCATGTTTTCTTTATAAAATGTTAGAAATAGAATTAATAAAGCCCAAAACGTCTCCATCACAAACTACATAACATACAATCACTAAAATGTACCAAAACATAGAAACCCTTAAATATAGATTAGATTAACAAAAACACCAATCCTTAGTTCTATAGAATGGGGCCATCTATATGAATTCTAATTTGTGAATTATCTTTATCCATGACCATATATTTTGTATGATCATTAGTCCTATGACCCAACATAAAATATTTGGAAGATGGCAAGTATATCATTTTTTGAATTCATGGCTAATCTCACAAATCAAAAAGCCACTTTCTCTTGTGCAACTTTCAAACATAAAATCTCCTTCTAGCAATCCATGAATCCATATTGGAAGGATTCAGATTCTATATTTCAAAATTCTTTTTTTTTTTTTACAGCATTAGAAATCACTAAATCAGATCCTATATTAAAGTTTTAAAGGTTTTTTTAGGTTTTATATAGATATATATGTATGAATCATGATTGATACATTAATTCTATATCTACGAAGACTCAAAATCTGCTCACATGTTAGCTTCCCTAGCATCTATATAATAGCCTTTGTAAGAAAGTAGAGGAAACATCCAATAGCCATTAAGCATGGACATTCCAAAATAGATACTGTAAATGTATTCAACGTATGCCCATGTGACATGCTAAATATGCATTCTACAAGCACAAGCTGACATTGTATATAAATATCAGATACATAGTATAGTTATTGTCTTATATAAATAAGTGTTAATGGTATTGCTTGCAACTTCTTCCAGCTTCAGTTTCAGGAATGCACAAGTGAGGGTTGCTCTATTACATTCACAATTCTTCAAAAAACATTATTAAGATCTCCTAGCTTTGTGTTGATAGCTATAAGAGCCTTTATTCCCATATCTTAACTTACCTAGGGAGTAAAAATTGTGAAAAATTGTGTCTTTGGTGTCACTAGTTTTGATCAATTTGGACAGTTATTTACATATTTAGCTTTCTTGAAAATTCTTACAAATTAAGGAGATTTTGTGAAATTGGTAAAATTTTATTCTAGAAGTTTTGGTGAATTTGTTCCATTTTTCCTAACAGTTATGACTGCTGTGTATCTCTATCACAAATTCAACAAAACTAGCTCTATTTGGCACTGCAATTCTAAACGACCTTCCATTGTCTACAACCACCCATTTTTTGCATTCATGGCAATTCTAAATTTCTTTTAGTTTAAAAAGGAAAATAAAGATTTCTAAGAACTAATTTAATTTCATACCCGATAAGTCAACAACGGAAGCTATACTTGCAAAAATCTAAAAAAAGGTCGGGGGTAAATAGAATTATTTATATATGATGTTTATAGGCATGGAAAAAAAAACCTACAACAAAATCTTTAAAGGAATCTTATGAAATTTTTTAGAAAATAACGGAGCATGAGTTGTTTATTAAAAACATACCCTATGTAATATAATTAATCATTGGACAACAATTTATGTTAGGATTTATGAAGAAGAATTTGAAATTTTTTTCAATTATAAGTGGATTACATCAATTATAAGTGGATTATATTATAAATACAAATATAATAAAACAAGCACCCTTCAAGTATAGTATACCTGAAACTCAGGTGAGCTCAACCAATGCACGAAATCTCTCCATTGCTCTCTCTCAATGTGTACTGGACCCACTTGATTTCTCTCATCATCTGTGGTGTACACGTTGTAGTATTTTATGCCATTTAACCTCTTATTCACTCATAACTTACTTTTGACATCTAACAAGCCCACATACAACACATTATATAAAAATATAATTAACATCTAAGACTCACTAGACGAGTCGTTACATATTAAATCTTATCACTCACAGGATACATAGACTATTAAGCATTAAAATTTTTAAAAAATGGGTGATCACCCACAACCCGGAGGGAGTGATTAAATCCTATCACTCATAGGATATATATAGTACTAAGCATTAATAATAAAAAAGAATTGGTGATCACCCATCACCCGGAGGGAGTAATTAAATCCTTTCACTCACAGGATACATATAATACTAAGCATTCAAAATTTAAAAAAATGGGTGATCACCCACTACCTGGAGGGAGTGATTAAATCCTATCACTCACAAAATACATATCTCGAACAATGTTGGTATCACAAATAATTATCAACTCCATTAACATACTAGTCAGAAAGTCTATCATCCAATTCCTATCTATCGTACTAGATACAACAAAAATTGATAGTATTAGAGATAGATTAAATTACAGAGCACGAGAATATGGGATAAAAGTATTATCAGTATTCATGTACATATATATATAGATATACATATATATATCTACCAACCTAAAAGAAACAAAGCTCTTATATTAGTATTCTTTACATGTATATTAATAATTCAAAAAAGTTAAAACTTTTGGCAGATAACAGTTCAAGCAAAAGTATATGTATAGAATTCAACAAGCTGAGAGTAAGCAATTGTCCCTAACCTAAACAGTTGAGACAGAGCACTATAAATTTAAAATGCCTTCCACAGTAACACAATCTAACAAAATAAATAAAGATAAAAATAGCTAAAGAGCTTAGATTCAAACTTAAGTAAAAAAGAAACATTAATTATTACAGTACTTAAGTGTGGTCATTTGCATTTGCAGAAGCTGAGAGCATATTATCTTAATAAAAAACATACTATGGGTGTTTGATGAAAATATTAATGAAGAAAACAACCTAATCCAACTCTTTACTTTACAAGAACTTAAATTTGCGATTAAAAAAAATAATAAAAATATCCCTAACTGTAATTGTGAGTAAATACAACTAAAATAAATTACTTACAACACTTCTTCAATAAATTAAAGATGAACATAGAAAAGCTTTTGAGCACCAATGCTTCTCTTAATTTCTTTAACACATGAGATTAATATATTTAAACAATACTTGAAATTGATAGATTACAAAATGTAGCCAAAATTTAAAATGCAAAGGAAAAACTGTCAATTACTCATCAATTCTAATAGATAATTGTCTGTCGAGGATGTCAAAGGCTATATAAATACAAGACCCTTGACCTAGACTTGTGACCTTTTGATCCCAGAGCAACCATACTGTTGCAACCAAGGCTCTCCCTCTCACATAAAATATATTAACAAAAAATAATTAATTGGCTACTAAAATTCTTTTAAAGGTTGTTATAAATAATATACTTTATAATTATATTAAAATAACCTATTATTACAAGTGAACAATAGGGAGGTCAAAGCAACTAAAAAGGTAGTAAAACCAACAGTTTTTCAATGTTAGTCAAGAAAATATAAAAGCCATAATGGGCTTGCCAACTTATATATCAAACATAGAAAATTCACTTGTTTTACATAAACTTGTTTCAATATGAGGTAATAAAAAAAGGCATACATAGATAGGATCATGGGACTGCAACATATACATATGTATCATTTATCTGAATACAGTTTGACCTAGAAGCCAATAATTGAGACATAACTCACCTGCCTTGCTCCCTCTGCCACACAGACAACAGCTGATCCCTTTGTTTCAATTAGGTATTTCATATGCCTTTGGACACCATGCGGTCCATGTAAATTAAAAGGTACCTGAAGTGCATGCAAACATCAAATAAATATCTAAGCTCAAGTAAAAGAAATTTTATTAAATATCCTGATTAAGTACCTCTAGGATCAAACATATATCAATTTGTCCACTAGCAAGCGCGACATGAATGGCTATAAATCCACTACTACGCCCCATCAATTTGACTATGCCAATACCATGATAAGCACTATGTGCCTGTTGGAAGATTGAAAGAAAACTCAAAAATCAAGGTACTAATACCAGGAAGGATTGTAAACTATAGGTACATAACTCCAAGAAATGAAGGATGATTTAATAAGTACACCAAATTCACAACAAACAAAATAAGGGCAACAGTAAGAATTAAAAGCAACTTGCACCAATGCACAACAAACAAAATAAGAACTAAATGAAACTTGCACCTTAATGTATGCTGAATTTATTGCACGATGTGCTTCTTCAACAGCAGTATCAAAACCAAAAGTTTTATCCATTAGCAGAATATCATTATCTATGGTTTTTGGCATACCAACTACTGCCACTTTCAGTCGTCTTTTCCGGCACTAAAAATCAATGAAGAAATTAAATTATCTAAACAGAACAAATAATGAAGAATGTAATACTGGAAACGGCAAACGGGGGCGGATTTGGCAACGGCGAATAGAGATGGAAGCAACGGCGACGACAGGAGGAGGAAGCGGTGGCGAGGCCAAGGGTAAGGGCAAGCCACGAGGCCGAGCCAATGAGCGAGAGGGAGGGCAATGGCGAGGCAGCGGACGAGCCTGTGAGCGAGAACGAGGGCGATGGCGAGGTAGCGGGCGAACTGCGAGAGGCGAGAGCGAGGGTGATGGAGTAGGTGAGGGCGAGGGCGAAGGGTGGGAAAGAGAGAGATCGAGAGAGACGTAGAGATGAGGGTTTTTTGGGGGGCTAGGAAAGAAGGAGAAGGGCGAGAGAGCCAGAGTGAGGGCGAGAACGAGAGAGCCAGGGCGAGGGTGAGGGCGAATGGTGGGAAAAAGAGAGATCGAGGGAGACGCAGAGAGAAGGGTTTTTTGTGGGGCTGGGAAAAAAGGAAGAGGACGAGCTAGAGAGCTAGAGAGGGGGGACTTGGGGATTTGGGGGAGGTTTGGGGACTTAGAGATTTTGGGGAGGGGGCGAGCAAAGAGGCGGGGGAGATTCCCGCCTCTTCAATTTATTTAGTTTGTTTAATATTTAATAATTAAATAAAAATAATATAATTTATAAAAATAATATTAATAATTATTTAATTAATAAAAATAAAATAATTTAAATAAAATCTTATTATTAAATAATTTAAATTATTGTATTTCAAATTAATATTTATTTAAAAATATAATTATATTATAAATCTAATAATTATAATAAATTAGTTTGATATATTAAATTATTTATTAATAATTTGTTATCTCAAATAATTAATTTGTTTTCTATAAATAAAATTATATTAAACGAAATCTGCAGATCATCTACAAATTATTAGGGTAAATCTCGAGTTTCATGAAAACAATTTAAAAAATAAAAATTCAAAACTTTCATCGCACTTAGGGTAAATCTCGAGAGAGGGATCTGGAATATACATAACACTTAAATTTCAAAAATAAAAATTAACCCCCTATAATTTTTTTATAGTATAACTATTAAAGGAGAAAATCATTCCATATTTTCGTTCGAAAACCATTCCGAACTTATATTGATATTATCTTATTCTGCTAATTTTAACAAACACTACCTAAATATATTAAATAAATATTTTTTTTATTTTTTAACAAGAATAACACATGTCACTTCTCTAATTGTTTATTATGAATGACTTAATTGTACATTTAATTGTGTTACAATGTCTATATATATTAGATAGTGATATATGATATTGTTATCAAATATAAGATAAAATATCATCCATATATTATGGTTTTTAAATTTTTTAGCTTAGCAAAAAATTCTCCTATTTATAGAGAAAAATAGATTGACAAGATAGTTCCTAGACTTCATTCTATATAATGTAATCCCTCGATATTGTTTCATTTTATGATTTCTAAAATTTAAAATAATAAAATTTTTAATAATATTATGATTTTTAAACTTTTTATTTATTTTTCAAATGTAGTGTTTAATTTCATGCCCGATAATTTTTATTTTATTTTATGATTTGAATTAAAAATTTTAGTCATTAACGACGGGAAAATGATATATTAACGACGATTTATTTTTTCTGTTGTTAAAAATTATCTTATAACAACGAGATTTATATTTAGTCGTTAATAATACTACATTAATTACCAAAACTAATATCATCGTTAATTTTTTATTGTTAATGCCTGTTTTTGTTATAGTGCAAATTGCATCTAGGTTCCACAGAGGAACCTACATAGGAACCTACATTTAGGATTTAAGGTTCCATATTAGATTAGCTCCATGGAGGAACCCTAATTTCATGAGTTCCTTAATTATAGCCAATACTAGTGGGTTCCATATCTGGTTGTGTTCTTTAATTTTATATTTTTATTTTTTGTTTTAACAAAGAGAAGGAAAGTAGAGGAGGATTGCATTTTCAAAATTTAAAAAAAAAATTAACCATTGTTATTATACGACAAGGGCAGGGCCAACTCAAGGGTTGGTGGGGCCCTAGGCGATAAATAATAAAAATTATAAAAATTTTATTTTTTTTATGTTTTGATATATAAAATCACTAATTAAATTTGTGTATTCTAATTTAGAAAATATTTTTTTTAATATTTCTTATGAACATAAATAAGATTTTATTAATTTTAATTTTAAAAAAATTCTTTTTGCTGAAACTACAGTAATATGAATGGTTAATAATATTATGTAACCTATCTATGCATTTGGAAAAGAATTTATTTATTTTTTTGTAAAATTTAATCCTAACAGGTGGTTGGGCTGCTGCAATTTTTACCTGTGAAGCAACGAAGCTTCTGATTGATATTATTTTATGAAATTGAAATAAAAAGGCCTTTCCTTTATTATGGAGTCCGTTTGATAAAAAAACTGCCAAATATAAGATATAATTAAGTGTTAGAACTTAGAAAGGAGAGGGAAGGGGAAAGGGATGGGGGTTGTATTAATGCTTTCTCATGCACATTTCCTTTCATTTTTGTCCTTTTGATATTGATATTTTTCTAACGCCCTCTCATTGAGAAAAACATTTATAAATGTTTTTCTCAATGAGAGGGCGTTAGAAAAATATAATAAATTTTTTTTTCAACGTATTCATACTTTTTGCCTTTCATTATCTAATTTAAAATTGTTAGCCAATACGGAATAAAATATAGTATTTTAATTGTTAGCGAAATAATAAAATAAAATACAACACAATGCAAAAGAAAATAAATGCATAATAGTATATGAAAATAAACAAAATTAGTGCAAGGGTGAAAAAATCAAGTCTTGTGTGACAATTTTTTTAAAACAGATTCAGCGCCGCCTCACTAAATGTGCTAGAGGCTAGTTGGCATTTGTTTATCAGTGTACAACGGTTTACAGACTGATAAATTAGCACAAATTTTAGAGTATAATAGCGAAGTAGAATAATAGTTGAACACTAATAAAACTAGAAGAGTATGAGAATTTTTAGAAAATAATTCCACAGTGAATTTTGTTGTTCCTTTTCAATGGAGTAAGCCCACTACTTATAGAGAAGAAAGTAGAGAAGAAGAAGAAGAAGGAAGGAAGAAGCCGGAAGAAGGGAAGAGGCGAGTGAGGCTGCTCTTCTTTATTAAAAAATACAATATATTATTTATATAATATTATATCTTTATTGTTGATTTGTGTGATTCAAAATTACTTAAATGATTTTTCATTTATATTTTGATTTATCAAATCTGATTGCATAATTTTCATTACAAGAAAGTTGCTATTTAGCTACGGAATTAATGACGAGAAAAAATCCTTCCCTAATTTGTAGGACCCCGACCCAGGTCCCCCAGACTAGCCACAGAACCCGAGCAGGTGTCCCAAATAATGAATACAAAACATATCATGCATGCAACTCACATTCAAATATACTTGATCGTGAATATGAAAAATTTGAAACAAAATCCAAAACACCCCATGCATAACAAAACACCACAGGCCTGACAAGGTTACATTTACAATCCCTGGCCAAAGACAAATCCAAACCACAACCCTCCACAGAAGACGTTGTAATCCCCAAAGTCTCAAAGTACAAAAAGCCATAAGATCAAGCTAACTCGACCTGCCCTGTACACCATCTACGAAGAAGTTAAACTTCACTGGGACCATCCCCGATCTTGTCCTTGCCCTTACCTGGAATGAAGAGAAGCAAATGAGTGAGTCATAAGACTTAGCAAGCTCATACAAAAGGACCGGACAACAAGAATAAGCACTACAGATACCCTGCACCTAACATGCAGTATCCATGCAAAGCATGTCCATGTCAACAAACAAATGCCAGGTATCTCGTGCATAAAAGAAATGCGCACCTACAGGGTCTTGGGGCCCACAAAAGAAAACATTGGCGCCCAAACCCATGATATATACTTGAGTGAGCCAGTGCAAACTGAACCTGCAACTTGTAAAGAAAACCTCAAGTGGGAGCGACCTCACCGAGTCACAACACGCCAACCCAAAAGAACTCGCGTGTGTGGAAATATAACTAGCGCGGTGTACCCGACATTGTCACAGTTGTGGTCTCAATCTCAATCAAAAGCCGGCATCAAGCAACAAGTAAATGCACACATATAAAATACAGTGGCACATGGGCAGAAACCTGATACAAGGCCCCCATAAAACCAAGCATCAAGTCACGCCCGCCCACATAGGAAAATACACTCAATGCAGTGCTCATGACTAGCTAACTATTGGATAAAATAAACAGCAATGTATGCACGTGGCCAAACATTCAGTCACATGAGTCCCCCAATGGATGCAGCCCAAATCCCGGCACACAATACCCTGATATGCAAGATGTCAAAAAGGTGGGTTACTGACAGTATTAGCTGTCATGACTCGTCTGTGGCCAGTCATGATAGTCGATAGTTGGGCCCATATCACCAACCATCATCTACCAGGATGCAGCGGTCAACAACCAGTAGCTTAATACTCATCACCAAAATAGACCGCTCTCTCGAAGGGAGAACATGACCACACCTAAAGACTTGGCTAACCCTGAAACCAAACTCGGCCCTAGGTTGGATACTACCCCGAGGATAACCTAACTTCATTCTGCTTAGGAAGTAAAGAGTGAACAAACTTGTAATACCTCATGTTCGTATGAGGTTGCCACGTAATTTCGATAAGTGTAAAATACCGAAAAATTGATTTTATAGCAATTTTAAGTACCGAATCAACTGCAGGGAATGCCTCAGAGTAAAATTGTCTGAGGAAAATTATATGGTCTTGACGAGCGTATCGAGATAGGATTTATGGTATCGAAAGAAATTGAATTCGGAACGATTTTCGGTACAGCTAAAATACAGCTGCCATTTAAGCTGTGAAACCGAATCGTTGTATGAGACTCCCGAAAAATCAACGGAACCCTAGGGGGGGTTCGATTTTACGTAATGAGCAACCCTTTAATGGTTTTAGGATGAATCGACAGTCCGGTAAGGACATTGGGGCAAAATCATCTATATCAAGTAAAATTTATTAAGTTATTAATTGTGAATTTTTGGTATTAAAATGCAAGTTTAATCGGTGTTTGAGGGCATGGCTGCAATAAGAAAATTACCCAAGTAATATTATGATAAAATTGGGTTTTAATATATAATTTCTCTTGATTTAAAGTATAATATATAATTATATATATATATGTATTTATATGTATGTGTGGCTGTGGGCGTGGATGGCCAAGCCTCTGTGAAGCTGCAATGGCCAATATTGGAAGCTAGATTTGAGGAAGAGAAAAGATTTGAGAAGGAAGCATTAAATGTGATCTATGTGAGCGTAATGAGGCCATGCCTCTGCAAAAAATTTATGGCCGAGATTCACGCAAATTGGAAGTAAATGGCAGCAAGATTTGAGGCGAGATTTGTGGATTCTTTCTGATATGCGTGGCAGGCAAGCATGCAACAGTATATATATATATATATATATATTGGAGAGCAAGAGGATAAAGGGCCGAGTGGGAGGCAGTAGCTTGCGGCAGCCATGGCTGCAAGCTCGAGCAGAGCAGCAACACGCGAAGCAGTGGAAGCTGGTCGCGAAGGTTTGCGGCGAGGGGCGGCTTGCTGATGGTGGCGCGAATGTCGGCGGGGTCGTTGAAGGCTTGGGAGGCGACCCGAAGCAGTGGAGCCGCGGCCATGGCAGCCATGGCCGCGAGCTCCAGCAAGCTGGACGCGAGGCTGAGGAGCTGCCGCGATGGCAGCTTGCGGTGGCAGGCTGCGGTGCGACCGGTGCAGTGGCTGGGAGAGGCAGAAGCCGCTGGCGGTGGAGGCGTGCGGAGGCGTTGGCAGCAGCGGCGGCCGCGGGCAGTGCTGGTTCGGCCATGGAGGAAAGAAGAGAAAGGAAAGAAGAAGAAGAAGAAGAAGAAGAAGAAGAAGAGAAGGAAGAAGAAAAAGAAGAAAGGAGGAAGAAGAAGAAGAAGTTGCAGGCGCAGGAGGCGGGAAGAGGAGGAAGAAGAAGAAGAAAGGAGGAGAAAGAAAAGAAAAAAGAAATAAAAGGAAGAAAAAGAAAAGAAAATTGGAAAAATGTCAAAAAATCCTAGAAAAATTCTAGAAAATAGGGAATTATATTTCGGTAATATCCTGGATATTTTGGAGAAGAAAACAGCCTGGGCACGCATTTCAAGGAGATGACACGCATATCGAGGAAATCGGAGATACTAAGTTAAGGTGAGTAAAATTTCCTAGAAAATTCCAGAAATTTCATAATATTATTTTATGAATTATCGTAGTGAAGTATTTGAGAAAATATTTTTAGAAATATTTAATTTGGAATTATTGAGGAAAATAGGAAGAAATAGAGAGAAAATTATAGAAAATGCCAGAAATTATGGAAAAATAGGTTTTAATGTTTATTTAAATAATTATGGTGAATAGGATACTTTGAGGCTTAAGTTGAAGTGACTCGTGCAAATTTTGAGGTTGGCACGCAAATCGAGGTGGGACACGAATATCGAGGTAGTCCGATAAGCTCTAGAAGGTAAGTGGTACTTCCTCGATAATGATTTCATCATATTGACATGCCCTGATATGTATCCATCATGTAGACTGCATACATGACTATGAAATGCATAAATACACGTTGATATCATCGATCACACGAATATGAGGCCGTAGGGGGTACGAACTGGCATCGCTGCCTTACCAAGGGTGCACCCATACACTCCGGCTTCGAAAGAGGTGGCCGCTAAAATGGTAGGTAGCATGAGAGGTGCAGTTGACACCTACGATGAAAGACATTGCATACACTCATGACATAGCATTATGTACCCTTACTTAGATGGTTCATCATCTAACTTGGGTTCGCTCCTGGAACATTCAACGTTCTAGTCGGGACTTGCAGAGATGATTCCGAGATTGGTGAGATGTAGTGACGCGAGACATCGAGAGGCGAGTAAATGTACCATGTTATGTTGTAATATGAGTAGTTTAAGAATTATGTACATTGTATTTATTGTCAGACGCTTATGAATTAACTTTGTAATGAATGTCATGTCCAGTATGAGCAGGTTCGATTCAGCTTCCGCTTTGTATTTATTTTTAGTGTAGATATCTCGCACTAGATAAGGTCTTAGGGAATTTCGGGATAATGTAAAGATAAAAAAAAAAAAAAAATATATAGACCAAATTTCCTAAGGCATAACACGCCCTAAGGAGTGGGCTGTTACAAAACTCTCTAGAAATGCAGTCAAGACACGCTGGGTATATTTACAACTTCTATGGTTTTATTAAACTATACCTTTATTTTATAATATCTCAATAAGTTATTACATAGAATACATAACTATTAAAAATATATTATAATATATATATATATATATAATTTAATGAATTATGTCACACAATACTTGTTATTTACTAATATTATTTTATTATTATTTTTAAGAAAGAAAGATAATAATAAAAATAATCTTTACTAATATTATCTATTACTATTATTATTTATTTAGATAACTCATATTATGCTTATAATCTTTAAGCAACATTTACATAAATGTATAAATATATATATATATAAACACACTTTATACTCCCAAAGACATAAGGACGCTGCTGCCTACCACTTTCATCTTTCATCCTTCAACATTATATATATATATATATATATTTATCACTCCAATGTCTCATTTTTATATAAGAACCTTCACATCACAGTGAGCAATTCACTCCTCCCACTCACGGCCAAAGGCCACTCAGCTTTGCTCACACACACACTCAAACACTCACTGCACCTGCACATATATACACACACTGGACACGTTCAATATTATGCCAATATTAATAAAAATCATAATATTATTTGCTCATATTATACTAACAATAGTAAAACCAATAAATATATATACATATAAAAACTATGCCTACATCCCACAATCGCCCCAGCACGATACAAAGCAGCACCCCCTGCTCGCTGCACACACACACACACACACCTGCACCTACATGAACACACACACACACACACACAGATATATATATATATATATATATAAATCAGCACCCACACTTAAAACACTCACAGCGAACACCCCTTGGAAAATAACAGTAAAATTCCTCATAAAGGCCTACCCGAGAGCTGCTATACAGAGAATAACCATATATATATATATATATCTACATACCGCACCCATACGCACACACCCTCACTGCAGTGGCCATTCTCTTTAACATAATTTGGACTCACTCTCACACATAGCGAACTCACATTGGCTCCCAGCAAGCTTACCCACAGACTGCACACACACACACACACACACACAGCAAACTACACGCTCGCGGCCAACAGTTCACCCGCCAACACACACCCTTACATATATATAATAAACTCCTCTGTTGCACAGCCCGCATGCTACAGTTTATATATATATATATATATAGTCAAGACAACTATTTACAGCATTGCTCACAATCACACTGCTGGATGACAGAGATTTAAGGAGGAGAAAAAGAGGAAGAGCTTGCCTATTTGCAGAATCGAAAGCAACAGCAATGCACCCGAACCCTCTCTGTTATGCAATTCTTTCTTCCTCCTCTGCTTCTTCTTCGCTTTTCTTCCCCAGTTTTCTGCTTAGCCGAGATCCTCTCTTCTTCTACCCACTCTCTCTCTCTCTTTCCACTCACTTATCCACTAAACTCACCACCTCAATTTGCATAACGTAGTGGCTTAGAAACTTGGGAGCAAATGGCGGTGGGCAACAAAATCTGCTGGGAATGTTCTCCGACTAATAATAATAATAATAATATCTATATTTACAATAATAGTAATAAATAAATTTGGGTTATTACATAATTAGCGATGGATTAGTGACGAATTTCAGTTACTACAATTTTTAAATATTTTTTTATAATTTAGTGACGGAATTAGTGATGGAAGGTCATCACTAAAGTTAGCGATGGGTTATTCTATCACTAAATAATTTTTTTTATTTTTTATAAATTTAAAAATTTAGCTATGGTAATATCCGTCACTAAAAAGGGAAAAAAATAAATTAAAAATTAAAAATTTAGCGACGGAGGTACTTGTCACTAAAAAAGAAAAAAAAAATTTAAATACAAAAGCCGCCAAAAAAGAAATAAAATAACTAAAAAATAAAAACTTTAGCGACGAGGTTTACTTGTCACTAAAACATGGGGAAAAATAATATGAAAATTAATAATTTAGTGACGGGTGATTCTCGTCGCTAAAAATTGGGAAACAAATAATTTTAAAATTAAAAGTTTAGCAACGTGAAAACCCGTTGCTAAAAAATAAGAAAAAAAATAAATGTAAAATACAAAAGCCGCTAAATATATATATATATAAAATTAAAAAACCTTAGCGACGGGAGTTGCATGTCATTAAAAAATGGGAAATAATAATTTTAAAATTAGAAGTTTGGCGACGGGAGGGCTGTCGGAAAAATGGGAAAAAATTAAAATACAAAATTTAGGGACGGGAAATGCCTGTCACTAAAAGAAATTAAATTTAAATTTAGTGACGAATGCATCTGTCGCAAAAAAAAATTAAAATACAAAATTAACTTAAAAAAGAATTAAAATAAAAAAATAAGAATTTTAATTTTAAAATTAGAAGTTTAGTGACCAGTTATACCTGTCGCTAAAAAAATAAATTATTTAAATTTAGCGATGGGATAAGCTCAACGCTAAAGTTAAGAAATTAAATTAAAAGTTATTGTAAATTAAAATTATTTTTCATTAATTCAACAAAATTATTAAAATATGACATTGAAATTTAATTTCAAAATAAGAACAAAATTTTTTGCTGCAAATATAATAATTTATAAATTTATATTTAAATTAGTAATCAAATAAAATTAATAAATATTAATATTAAAATTAAATTTAATATTTATTTTCCTTTACTAACATTAATATTAATTAAATAAGTTTTGAAAATTTTGAAGTATAAATATAATTTTTGAAAATTTGAAAGAAAATGTTATAAATATAATTTATACAGGTTCATAACTAAAGAGGCCTTTTAGATCGGCTAATTTGTGCGCACGTATAGAGATTCTTGGTGCTTGGAGGTTGGGGGTTTGATTCCAAGGTGCAACACTTGGAATTATTGCTGGAATTAATATCCCAGCGCTGCCACTCAACGCGTGAATGAGAGGAAGGTGGAGGCTGGTGCGCGTTCAATTTTGGGGCATGCGCTGAATTTAGTGATGAAATTCGTTGTTAAAAAAAAAGAAAATAATAAAAAATTAGTAATTAAATTTATATTTTTGACTAATTTAATTAAATATATATTTTTTAATTTTAATAACTCAAAATTGTCGTTATTTTGATTATATCTATGTACTTGTATTTATCTTTTTTTTTAAACGTTAAAGTAAAGTGGTTAAATTAAATTAAAAATACAGACATATATAAAAATAAATTTAACTTTAAAATATAAATAAATAAACGTAATTAAAAAACAAAAAATTCAAATGACTATACAAAAAAAAACTTAGTAGTACATAAATAAAAATAGTATATGTGCCCCATATACGCATACATTTATTAAAGATATTTATTTTCATTATTGAGTAATATGTTATTCTTTAGTGGATACTCATTTTTTTTAAATCAATAATATGCAGATAGAATAAAAATAATATCCACAATATTTAGATGATACATTTTACTTATTTTAAATTTCATCATTAACTATATAATGTCATGCTATATAATTCATGAACTTAGTAATGTTGTTAAAATTAACCTTTAACAAAACATTAATCAAAATTTAATGTGAAATTCATAAAATATTTAAATTAAATTTAAAATTTGATTTGAACATGAATAAATAAGACATTCAGATTAGCTCATGTACGTTAAGTTTTTGGAGATTGGGAGGTATAGGGTTCAATTCTTGAAAAAGGCACGAATGACTCACTCGCTAGGAAAATAATAATTCCCGGGAGTAAGACATATTTTTATTAAAAATGGAATAAGACGTGCACATTAACGGATACATAATTTTAATTATAATATCATATATATTAAAAAATTATATTTAATTAGGTAACTATATTTTTGACTATGCTACACTCCAATTAATTGTATAATTGAGATGAATAATAATTTTTGATAATATTTTAAGTATTTTTAGTAAAAAATATAAAAGCAAAACTACAAAGTCTTTTTTGTTACTATATTATATCTATATTGTTTTACTCATTTGAATAATAATACAAAAATTTATTCTTTAATCAATGAAATGATATTCAACTTTATTTCAAAGAGAACACTTTTAAGTAGATTATTATTTATTTTATTTTTCTCTTAAGAGACTTATTCTATCCAGAAAATAGGTTTTCTAGCAATAATGCTAGATGATACAATCTCCTATAATACATATAGGGCCTATATATAGCACTTGTGTAATATCCTCAAATTTTTGGAAATAATAATAAAAGAATAAATTAAATTAATTTAATTAATTTGTGTGGTAGTGCGCGTGTGTTGGAGAACAAGCATAAAAAAAAATGATATTTTTTTCTCACATTGAGAGTTGTGGTCGTGAAGCAGAGGAGAGAAAGAGAGAGTGAGAGTTGGAAATGGAGAGCTCGGGAGAGAGCTTCAGGCCAAGAGTTGATGCGAGAGGGATAAAGAGATAGAGAGAAGGAGATCGAGATTGAGAAGGAGAGAGAGAGAGAGCTCAGCCGAGAGGGAGAAAGGGAGCGGCGGCCATGGAAGCTGGCCGAGCTTTGCTTGGCCATGGCAGCCGAGCACCCAGCAGCGACGGTGACGCGGAGCAACGGCGACGGTGACGATGCGAAGCAGTAGCAGCGGTGGCGGCGTGTGCGGCTGTGGGAGGCGGAGCTGGAGGCGGCGGCGGTTGGAGGAAGGAGGCCGAGGCGGTGCTGGTTCAGTCGCGAGAAGAAGAAGAAGAAAGGAAAGAAGAAGAGAAGAAGAAGAAGAAGAAGAAGAATGGCGCGCAGAGCAGAGTCGGGGAAGAAAGAAGAAGAAGGAATGAGAAGAAAGAAAAGAAAAGAAAAGAAAAGAAATGAAAGAAAATAAAAAGAAGGAAAAATAAGAGAAAAATAATAGAATTTTGGGATTTTTCAGCAAAGGAAGTGATCAGGTACGTGGGTAAAAATTAATAGAAGCGTGATATGTTTAAATTATAAATTTTACGTGATTAGAATTAATTAATTTAAGTCTCGGTTGTGTTATTTGCTAGGAAATGATTTAATTTGCACCAGGAATACAAGAGAGCCTGAAAGCAGCTAATTTCAAGCAAGCTCCTAACCCTCGCCTTATGATCTTTAATTTTCGTGAAAGACCCCCTGATTTCCTATATTTTATCACGTCCCTTACGTTAATTCGGCGTTTAGCCTTATTTGTTGAATTATTATTCATTTGTTTTAATTTAAATTAAATCCAAGGCTTCTAGAATTCTATTCGTTGTGAGTCTATGGGGGTTTGTACCAACCCCACTCCTTTTGGGAATGATGCTGAACCAGTCTGGGGACTAGGTTCCTAGACATGCGGGTTTATTTACGATTTTTCTCAGAATTATTTATAGTTCGATTAGAGCTATCGAGCAGTAGGGCAGGGGTCGGTTGTTAGTGACGTTGGGGTAGACTATTGTACGGCCCTGAAGTGGACCGTAGGGTGGACACTCCTAGTCACTGGCCGTTGACCGGTGCCGGGCACTGCTGACTAGCTCTACTAGTATGTGATTTACTGCACGTTTAGATTCATTATATTACTGTTCATGATTTGATATGCACATGGGTACGAGTTGCATGTTGGGATATTCATTTATTGAGTATGCTTGGATACGGACATGCTAGCTTGGTCAGGTTGCATCCAGCACGGGCATATGCATCGCGTGTGGTTTACTATATGGGCGGAGCATGGCCTGATGCCTGAATGTATGGGCGTCATGTATCATGTTGATGCTCACTACGCCATTGTATTTTTATGTGCATTGCATGGTTACTGGTAGTATATAGTTCTCGGACGGGAGTACCGTTCCGAGGGAGCTTATGGCTCGAGTGTCGGGAGTACCGACATAGACGGGTGACGAGAGTACCGCCCCGGGACAGCGCGCGCAGCTTTGTTGGAGATACATGTTGCCTTTCAGGGCAGCGACAGGTTAGTATGGGATTTGGGTGTCGTGTGTCTTGTGTGGGCCCCAAGGACCGATATGTGTTTTTATTGTGCTATGCTATTGTGTTGTAGCGTCTCATGACTTGTGTGTACCTGGGATTTTATTCTGGGGAGAGTTTATTGGATCTATACAGCCTCCAGCCTTTATTTCTTTATGCTTGCTGAGTCTCTTGACTCACTTTGCTTTCCATCATTCCAAGTAGTGGCAGCGTGGGTCATGGCAAGGGAGTTATCTTTTAGTGGCAGAGTCGGTATGGTGTACAGGCAATCCCGTCAATCCCTGTCAACTCTGATGTTTGAGTATGATTTACTCTATTAATTTGTACTATGCCAGGTCTTTCCTCGAGTCTCGTGTATGTCAGTATAGGAGTCTGTGTTTATTTATTTATCATGTGATCGCTGTAATAGCGGGGTACCCGTAGTGCATGCATACGTTTAGCTTCGTTTCCACTGTTTTTATTTTTGCATATGCATGCTAGAGTGGTTTTCGATCTTGTGTTCATTCTTTTTCTCCTTCCGTAGGCGCTCCCGTTCGGATAGATCGGGTGGTTGGGATGTCCGGGCGGGGGTGCTTACAACTTGCTATTGCTAAGTAATACAAAAAAATTTGCTTCATTCAAAAGAGATAATATGAGAATTCAACTTCTCAGTTATAATATTTTTCAATTGATATAAGACTTAGAAAATAAATAATAATAATGAATGCAATAATAGCATGGGAAAAATTGTGTCAATTTAAAGCATAAGAGATAAAATATAAGAACTCGTAATTTAGAACACTTGAACACTTATAACGAATGTTCTCTAACTCCATAATTAATGCTACGCTATCTAAGTATTTACAGTTGACGGTTGAGCTGCATTAAATGCACTTGTTAAAAATATTTTTTTGTTTAAATAATATATATAATTTAAAACAAAAAATTAATTAGTCAAGTAATTTATATAATTATTATTATTTATAATATAAAACTATTGAACATTTAAAAAATAAAAGATTAATCTTCACCTCCCATTTTAAAATTAAGAATAAACTTACATACTATTAAAAAATATTTTAATTAAAAAATAATTTATTTTCTTCTTAGGCATTGTACTTCAAGTACACTTCAATGTTTTATTTCTATTACTTTTTTTTCCTTATTTCTTTATCTCTTATACTTATTTTTTTAATTAATGTGAAGTTGTAAAATCAAATATCTATAAAAGAACTATATTAATTTTATTATCATTTTTAGTTTCCTCTCAAAAGACTTATCATTTTTAGTCTACAAAATATATGTAATTTAAAATTATAAATTAATTAGTAAAATATTTTATGAAATTATTATTATTTATAACATAAACATTATTAATCATTTAAAGAATATAAAATAAATTTTTATCTCTTCTTCTAGAATTAATAATAAATTTACAAATTATTAAAAAATATTTTATTTATTTTTCAGTTATTGTTCTTTATATATTTTTATTAATTTTGCTTCTCTCTTGATTGTAAATTTTTTTTCTAATTACTTTAAAGTTATAAAATTAAATATCTATAAATGAATTATATTTTAAAGTAGTTAAAAAATATATATTTATTTTAAAAATAATATATTGATTTAAATTAATTAATTCAATTCAATTTAGTTTAATGTTGTAAAATTAAAATAATATTTTATTTTGATATATATTTAAATAATATATCATTATTATTCAGCGATGGGCACGTGCCCGTCGCTAGAGGTGTCAAAAGGATTAGGCGACTTGTGCTCGTCACTGTTCAAACGGGCTGGGTCGAGCCTGGCCCCTATAGGGGGCCGGGAAGGGCCAAAGAAATTTGGCCCACGGCCCGGCCTAGCCCGTGGCCCACTGGGCCCAGCCCGTTGGGACCCTATGGGTCGAGCCTGTGAGGCCTTTATGGGCCCAGTCAGTTAGGCCCTTACTTATTCATTTTTTTAATTATGTTATTCTTTATTAATTATTGATATTAGATGCTAAAAAATTTACATTTCGCAATATATATAAATAATAACCACCAATATATTTAAAATTTTCATGCTAAATCTTTTATATATTTAAATTATAAATAAACATTCTCCTTTTTATATGTGCATTGTTTTTCATATCAATTCATAAGAAAATTTATAAGGCATATAGAATTTTGAAATATAAAATGATGAAATAATATTTAAAACTTAAGATAGAAAATTGTTTTAAAAGGAAAGAAAGAAAAAAAATAGTTTTTATATATGCATTATTTTGATATTTATATATGTATATATTATATGCATTATTTAAAAAAAAAAAAGAAAAAAAGGGTCGAGCCCACCGAGTATGACCCGCTAGGCCCTGTGGGTTAAGGGCCAGACTCGGCCCTCTAGCCCACGGGTTGGCCCGGCCCGATAGGGAGCCGTGGGCTAGGCCAGGCCTTATCCAGGGCAAAAGGGGCCGGGCCCAGCCCAACCCTTTTATTCCCAGCCTGGCCCTTTAATAAAAGGGTCGGCTCGACCCATTGAAAAAGCCCGTGGGCCGACTCGGGTCGGGTCGGGCCAGGTCAGACTTTTTGACATCTCTACTCTTCGCTGAATCAAGGGCACTGCCACCGCTTCATTGGGCAGAGGGGGCTGTTAGTGCCCCAGAACCAGCGACGAGTATGTACCCGTCGCTGGTTTTTGCTTGGGAGGGGGGGGGCTCCTTCCCTCATGACACTTGCCTCCCTCCCCAACGCCCCCCTCCCTCCTCTTTAAAGCCTTCCCTCCCCCGCGTTCGCCTCAATCTCTACTCTTCTTTGATTTTTTCCTCACTGTTTTGCTACTAAGTTCATTCTTCTTCATGCTGTTTTGGTATGATTTAGTCTTGACTACGAAGGTACCAATCTCATCAAGAATTGAAGGTATTTTTTATTTTTAGTTGTTAATTATTTAAATTTTAAATTACAGTATTAAATGTTTCTTACATAATAGATATTATTTGATTTATTGTTAAGTAGTAAATAGTTGCTTATTACTTGATTAATATATTTGTTAAATTATTAATTGTTAATCTTAATAGTTTTGTCATTTATATTTATTATATGTTTATTATTATTTATTTCATATTTATATTGTTATATATTATTATTAAATATTCTATATAAATTATTATTATGTATTATGTGACTTAAATAAAAATTTTAAATTCAAAATAATAAGTAGTTAAAAGAATTAAAAAAGTGTATTCAGTGGGAGGCGGCAGTTCACATGTAAGGGTTTTTTTTTTATTTAAATTATAAAAAATAAAAACTAAATACAAAGGGGGAGTTCAAATTAATTTTTTTATTTAATTTAAATTATAAAAAATTAGAATTAAATAATGTTAAATGTAAAATTTAAAATTTAAACTCCACCCGTTGGGGGGGGGGGGTGTTCACAGTGGGTGGTGGGGTAATTAATGTTAAATTTTAATTATTAAAAATTAAAATTAAATAATGTAATGCCCCGTTTTTCAGGGCGCATTATAACTTAAGACAATTTCGAGATAATAAAATTTTTTTTTTAGACACTAAAGTTAAATCATATCATCCCTCGAATCTGTCCCAGAATTCTCATTCATTTATCTTGAATGAGAATTATTATACACAACAAATGCAAAAGCAAGGATCGAACCTGATATCTTAACATTAATCGAAATTCAGATTTTACATTATCGTACCTCAATATAACTTAATACAAAGCATAAGTTTTCAACATTAACCCTAAATAGAATTATACATCATCATTCTTTAAAACGTTTAGATTTAAAAGTAGAAGAACTTAAATACATGGACTACATAACATACATTTTATTCTTCATGCACTCTGCTAAGTGCTATTTCATGCCTCATTTATTCTTGTATCTGCTACAATCTCTATCTGGAACGTTTGAATATTTTAGGGACAAAACCCAAGTTAGATGATGAATCATCTAAGTAAGGATACAGAAAACATATTTTGTGCATGAATGCAATGTCTTACTCATCGTAAGGGTCAACTGCACTTTTCATGCTACTCACCATTTTTGCAGCCACTTCTTTCGAAGCCGGGGTGTATGGGTGCACCCTTGGTAAAACAGCAGTATTAGTTCGTACTCCTTACGACCACAATGTGAGTGAACAATGATATCAACATGTATTTATGCATTTCATAGTCATGTCATGCATGCAATCTACGTGATGGATACATATCAGAGCATGTCAATATAATGAAAGCATTCCCGATGATTGAGTTTTTAAACATAAATCACTTACGAACCAAGCATTTTTCATAAAACTAAATCCAGTTGGGAAGTATCACTTACCTTCTCAACCTTATTGGACTACCTCGATATTTACGCATGTCTCGAAATTCGTACATCGCCTCGATTTGCGTATCAACCTCAAAATTTGCACGAGTCACTTCAACTTAAGCCTCAAAGAATCCTAATCACCATAATTATTTAAATAAGCATTAAAACCTATTTTTCTATAATTTCTTGCATTGTTTTTATTTTTCTCTCTATTTCTTCCTATTTTTTCTCAATAAATCCAAACTAAATATTTCTAAAATATTTTCTCAAATATTTCACTACGAAAATTCATAAAATAATATTCTTGAATTTTTTAAATTTTCTAGAAAATTTTACTTACCTTGACTTAGCCTTTCAGGCTTCCTCGGTATGCGTGTCATATCCTTGAAATGCGTGCCCGGACCATTTTCTTGTCCAAAATCTCTGAAATATTAATAAATCTCCAAATCCTATTTTTCTAGGATTTTCAGCATTTTTCTCCAATTTTTTTTCCATTCCTTTCGTTTTCTTTTTCTTCTTCTACTATTCATCATCTCACTCTTCTGGCTCCTGCGTGCACACCACCTGCCCAGCTCCCTTCTTCTTCATTTCTTTTCTTTATTTCTTTCTTCTTTCTTCTTTTTCTTCTTTTCTCTTCTTCTTCTTCTTCTTTCTCTTCTCTTCTTCTTCTTCCTCTCCTCTGCTTTATTCTAACGCACGAACAGCCATGGCCACGTGCATAGCCCACCTTTGCCGATCGCTTCTGCCCACGTTGGCCGCTGCCTCCGCTAGTAGCCTCACCGAGCTTCCAGCCGCCCATGCTCGCTGCCCGTGGCTCCTGCGCGCTACTGCCGTGCCGCCAAGCTGCTACAATGGCAGCTCAACGGCTGCCATGGTTGCTTTTTCCCACGCCGGAAGCCTTTCGCACCTCCACCGAGCTCGCCCGTGCTGCCTCAGAACCGCTGGGGGAGCTGCTCCATTCTTGCTGACCAGCCGTTGAGCTCGCGGTTGCTCTCTCTCCTTCTCTGCAACTTTCTGTTGCTCTTCTTCCTTTGCTCAAATCTCTCAATCTCTCATCTATTTATAGGCAATTTTCACCCCTCTTGCCCCATCCCTCCTAGCGAATAACTCATGCAATTTTCAGCCAACATGTTTGCAAAGCATGGAGATTGCAGAAGCGTAGCTTCAAATTTGCAACGCATGGGTGAAAGTTGCAGGGCATGGCCAATGAATGGCCTCACGCACGCCCATATTTATATATATATACACACTATATATCATACTAATATATATATATATATAAAGAAAATTGCACATTAGTCCCTAATTTTATCATAATATCACTTAGAAATTTCCTTTATTACAACTATGCCTTTAAACCTCAAATTAATTTGCATTTGTAATACCCCATTTTCATATGAGGTTGCCACGTAATTTTAATAAGTTTATAATACTGAAAAATTGATTTGATAGCAATTATAAGTACCGAATCGACTGCACGGAATGCCTCGAAGTGAAATTGTTTATGAAAAATTATATGGCTCTGATGAGCGAATCAAGATAGGATTTATGGTATCGAAAGAAATCAAATCCGGAACAGTTTTCGGTACAACTAAAATACAACTGACATTTAGGCTGTAAAACCGAATTATTGTAGGAGACTCCCGAAAAATCAACGGAACCCTAGGGGGGTTTCGATTTTGCGTAATGAGCAACCCTTAAGTGGTTTTGAGATGAATCGATAGCTCGGTAAGGTCATTGGGGCAAAAATCATCTATATCGAGTAAAATTTAAGTTATTAATTGTGGATTTTCGGTATTAAAATGTAAGTTTAATCGGTGTTTGAGGGCATGGTTGCAATAAAAAAATTACCTAAGTGATAAAATTGGGGTTTAATATATAATTTCTCTTAATTTAAAGTGTAATAAATAGTTATATATATGTATATATATATATATGCTTGTGTGCGTGGCCAGCTTCTGAGAAGCTTTAAATGGCCGAGATTTGCTGCAATGGGAGAGATATTGGGAGCATGAATTGAGGAAAAAAAATCTCCAAGAGACATGGTGTAGGTAGGACAGGATGATTTGATTAAATGTATCATGCAAAATATATAAATATATATACGCATCCGTGCGCGTGTGTGCGTGAAAGAGAGCTTCTGTGAAGCTTCATTTTGCTGCATTCAAATGATTAAGTGATGGACCCTCTGCAAGATTTTCATGGCCAAGCGAGATTTGTGCAAAATGACAGCGGGATTTAAGGAGATATAGTAGCCGAATGTGAGAGATTTTGTTATTAATGTAATGTACTATATATATTTATATATATATGAACGTTGGAGAGCAAGCCATGGCTGCCTATAAATAGGTAAGAGAATCGGCCGATTGAGAAGCAAGCAAATGAGATCGAGAGAGAGAGAGGGGGAGAGATTGTGAGAGAGTTGGAAGCAACCAGCTCGCGGCAGCCATGACCGACGGGCAACAAGCAGGGCAGCAGCAAGGAAGGCGGTTGCGGAGGCTAGCGGCGGTGTGGCAGCGAGATGAGAGCTCGATGGAGGCTCGGGAAGCGGCAACTCGCGGCCATGGCAGCCATGGCCGCGAGCTCACCATGCTGGGTGCAAGGCAGGGGGCGGCCGCGGGCTTGTGCAGCTTGGCGGCGGTGGTTCGACGAGGTCGAGGCGGCCGGCGGAAGGTCGGGTGGAGGTCGGCAAAGGGCGAGGTGGCGGCGGCCGCGGGCGCTGGGCGCGGGAAGTTGCAGGTTGCGCAAGAAGAAAAGAAGAAAAGGAGGAGAAGAAGAGGAAGAAGAAGAAAAAGAAGAAGAAGAAGAAGGAAAGAAGAAAAGGAGAAGAAGAAGAAGAAGAAGAAGAAGAAGAAGAAGAAGAAGAAGAAGAAGAGAAGGAAGAAGAAGAAGAAGAAAAGAAAGAAAAAAGAAAAGAAAAGGATGAAGCATGGGAGTTGCAGGTCGTGCAGGCAGGAAGCAGGGGAGAGAAGAAGAAGAAGAATAAGAAGAAAAGAAAAAAAGAAAGAAAAGAAAAGAAATATATATATATATATAAATGGGAAAAATGTCAAAAAATCACAGGAAAATTCTAGAAAATAGGGAATTATGTTTTGATGATATCCCAGAGATTTTGGTGAGAAAAATAGTCAGGGCACGCGTTTCAAAGATAAGGCACGCATATCGAGGAAATTCGAGATGCTAGGTTAAGGTGAGTAAAATTCCTTAAAAAATTTCATAAATTCAAGAATATTATTTTATGAATTATTGTAGTGAAATATTTGAGAAAATATTTTAGAAATATTTAATTTGGATTTATTGAGGAAAAATAGGAAGAAATAGAGAGAAAATTATAGAAAATGCCAGAAATTATGGAAAAATAGGTTTTAATGTTTATTTAAATAATTATGGTGATTTGGATACTTTGAGGCTAAAGTTGAAGAGACTCGTGAAAATTTTGAGGTTGACACGCAAATTGAGGCGATGCAAGAGGCAAGAGGCAAGGCACGGATATTGAGGTAGCCCGATAAGCTTGAGAAGGTAAGTGGTACTCCCCAATTAAAGTTAGTTTTATGGAAAATGCTTGGTTTATGTTCCTCGAAAATGTTTTCACTATAGTGACATGCCCTGATATGTATCTATCACTTAGACTACATACATGACATGACTATGAAATGCATGAATACACGTTGATATCATTGATCACTCGCATTTGAGACCGTAGGGAGTATGAACTGGCACCGCTACTTTACCAAGGGTGCACCCATACACCTCGGCTTCGAAAGAGGGGGCCGCAAAAATGGTAGGTAGCATGAGGGGTGCAGTTGACACCTACGAGGTAAGACATTGCATTCATACACGAAATATGTTTTCTATACCCTTACTTAGATGATTCATCATCTAACTTGGGTTTTGTCCTTAGAATATTCAAACGTTCCAGATGGAGATTGTAGCAGATAACGATGATGAATGAGGCATGAAATGACACTTAGCAGAGTGCATGAGAAATGAAATGTATATAACGTAGCCCCTGTATTTAAGTTTTGTTACTTTAGATTTTGAAGGTTTTGAGGAATGTTGAAGATGTAAGAATTTATTTATAATTAATGTTAAGATATCAAGTTTCGATCTTGCTTCCGCATTTGATGTGTATAGTGATTCTCTTTCGAGATCAATGTATGGGAATTCTGGGATAGATTCGAGATATGATGTGATTTAGAATTAAGTTTGAAGAAAAAAATTTATTGTCTCGGAATTGTCCTAATTTATAACGCGCCCGGAAAAGCGGGGCGTTACAGCATTACAATACCGAAAACGCAAAATTAATAAGTTCAAAGTTACTCGATAATGTCGATTTTACCCTAGTGTCCTTACTGGGCTATCGTTTCATCCCGAAACCACTGAAGGGTTACTCATTACACAAAATCGGAGCCCCTATAGGGTTCCGTTGATTTTTCAGGAGTCTCCTACGACGATTTGGTTTTGCAGCCTAAATGACAGCTGTATTTTAGCTGTACCAAAAACCGTTCCCGATTCGATTTCTTTTGATACCATAAATCTTATCTCGGAAAGTTCATCGAGACCATATCATTTTTCTTAGATAATTTCACCTCGAGGCATTCCCTACAATCGATTTGGTACTTATAATTACTATCAAACCAATTTTTCGGTATTCTAAACTTATCGAAATTACGTGACAATCTTATATGAACATGGGTAACAGACTTCCCATTCATTACAAAAGAGTATTTGTCAGTGTATCCATCATGCTTGACCCACCTATCAAACTACCATGTCCTCCCTAAGAGGATATGACCAGCTTGCATTGGCACAACATCACAAAGAACCTCGTCACAATACCTACCAATGGAAAATGAAACTAGCACTTGTTTATTTACCTTAATCTCACCACAATCATTCAGTCATTGTAGCTTGTATGGCCGGGGATGTGTTTGAGTTGACAAATTCAGCTTCTCCACCAATTCCGTGCTAGCTACATTGGTGCAACTTCCTCCAACAATAATAATTCTACACACTTTTTCTTTGATGTGGCACCTTGTGTGAAAAATGTTAACACGTTTGAGAACTTGTGAGTGCTTTGTATGTTCAAAATGTACAATTGATGATCTTCAAAACGAGCTTGGGGCATTTATAGGCATTTGTTGAAAAATACTCTAGTGTGCTATAGCAAACGGTCGAAATACTGTTGCAATCGTCAAAGTATTGTAGTAACTGTCAAAATACTATAGTAATAGTCAAAACTTAATTAGTAGTTAAATGGAGCAAGTTGGCTCAACAGTTCATGTTAAAAGGGATTAATATTCTTCTTATGTTTGACTCCCTAAATTAAAACAACATTTTATACTAGAAAATAAACAAAACACCAATCCATGATGTGCTTGTGCGATGGTAAGGTAACTGGAAAAATAAGGATGAAAATCGTTTCTATACATTAGGGCATGCTAGAAAGAAAATGGTGACATTTAAATTAATGTTTTCTTATCTTCAAAATATGTTTGAATTTCTTTCAAATGCACAAAAATCTCTTGGTGTTGGCACACATAGTTCTCATGTTGGATATAGCTGGCCTAAATTTAAGCTTTGGAAAGACAAGTAGGAGGGGATTGACTCATTCACTGTTACCTACCATAATTATTGACTGAACAACTTCTGTGGAACATATTTGATACTCACTAAGCTGTCTGCTAAAATCTGCACACTCTGGTCCATCTACCTACCTTTTCTTTCTGTTAATTCTTTCTTGGAAATAGTGTATTTTACAGTCTTCTTTCCCCAATACCTAGAATTTATGCTTTACAATTGTGATAAGCCATCTATCAGCACCATGTGACAATATCTAATATGACCAATCAGGCCAGGTGTCAGTCTTGTGGAGTAATGCCCCCTTAGAATGTCACCAACTCAAAAGTGTCATGATATCCGTCAAGCACATGTATAATGTGGAATACCTCAGCCACTCGTTTGGCTTAGATAGATAAATCACATTTTGCATGCACTTTCCCCGCTCGGCTGGGTCACTTGTGCTCTAAGGCATAATTGCATCTCCTTACAGCTTCGTATCATTGGGCAGATTGAGCAACCCCACTTTCCATGACTTGTAGCAACTGCCTAACTATTCTGAGGATCCACTATCACCTCAAAGCGAAGGGTCAATGATCCGTACCAGACCAAGAGAGTGAGTTACCTAGCCCATGTCACCGCACAAGCAAAAGTACTTCTAATGCGAATTAACCTTTGAGGTCCAGTTTCCATATAAATGGCTTTGCAGTTTGGAATGTCATTCACAGATTATTCCCATTATCCACTTATTCTCATATAAGACACACTGGGACTCTCTCTCTCTCTCTAGGCTCCCATCCTTCCCATCTCTAACAATCTTCTGGTGGTCTCAGATCCCATCATAGCTTCTTAGAAGATGTTTTTTCACCCTCTGTTGCTTGCCCCTCCAAAATAATCCTTTGACCAAGAAGTAGAATCCACAACTAATTTCTTACAAGATGTTCTAATTTGAATTGTACAGAGGATATATGTAATACCTCGTATTGGTATAAGGTTGCCATGCAATTTTGAGGAGTTTGGAATATCGAAAAGTAGGTTTGATAGTAAAATAAATCACCGAATCAATTGTAGGGAATGTCCCGAGACTGAGATTCCAAAGGAAAATGATATGTCATTGCTAAGCATCACAAGATAGGATTTTTAGTATCAAAAGAAATCGGATCGGAGTTAATTTTCGATACAATTTCAGTTCGGGTTGAAAATTGAATTGCCGTTATGGAACACCTCGGAATTTAGAAGTTTAAAAGAAATGATATATTAGATTATAGTTGTTTTTAATAAAAAATATTATAGTTTATCATGTTAAAAAAAAAAAAATAGAATTACAACGAGAGGTATGGCCGCCATAGCTGCCACCGTCCATCAAATCAGCAAGTAAAGGTATGGTCGAGAGTTTGCATCAAAGATTTTACTTCGGATTTCTTACATTTGGGAGCGAATCAGAGGTCGAGGATAAGGGGCTTTTGTTCCCTAGGTTGTGAGAAGCAATTCTGGAAATTTTGAGAGTTTTTGGAGTAGTATAGGGGGTGTTTTCGCATATATATATTTGGCCGCCTATATATATATACTTATTGTGTGAGTGTTTAAATCAGGTTGTAGAGTGATCAATCGAATGATTCAATAAGGGGCTTTTGGTCGCAAAGCTATAGGCAACTAGTTTGAAAATTTTCGTGTCAATCGAAATTCGAATCGGAGGTCAATTTGGATCACCGGAGTTCGGTGGCGGGCGATTTGGGCCGACAATTTTTGGCCAAATCGGAGAGCTTCCAGTGGTGTTTTCTAACCAAGAGGGTACCATTGGGATCGACTATGGGAGAGGAGCAGCCTGGTGTCGTCGGTTCGATTTCTCGGTGTGCCGTCGCCAGAGAAGATGATTAGAGATAATTTCTGTATTTTTTTAAATATTGAAAATATAGGAAATTCAAGAAAAAATAGAATTAAAGGAAATAAAATTCTGAAAAAATATTCAAAAATTTAAGAAAAAGGAATATTTTATTTTATGAATTGTTATCTTGAAAATTTCTCGAGGAGATAATTATTTTGGACTTTTGAAAAAAAAGGTAAATTTAAAATAAATATGAGGGATTTTTATAAAATTACGATAAAATTCCAGAAGGATAAGGAATTTATTTTATGAGTTTTGGTGATTTTTTATGGAGGAGATTCGAATGAAATCAAGGAAAAATAAATTTTTTGAAGGAAAAGTAATTATGGAAATTTGAGAAAATAGGAGAAAAATCTGAAAAATTTCCAGAAAATTTCAGAGGCTTATAAATATTTTTTTAATAATTCTTGTGGAGAAAAATTTGGAAAAAAATGCTTAAATAGGTATTTATTTGGAATTACCAAGAGAAAATTAGGAAGAAATTAGAGAAAATTAGAAAAATAGATATTGATTTTCCTTTGAATACATATGATATCTAAGGTATCGTTGATGCTCGAAGTTGAATTATAGAGCGCCTGACACAAGAATCAACGTTGGGCACGTATTTTGAGGAATCTTGAATTTAGCCCAAGGTGAGTGGTTCTACCGAAAAAACTTGTTTGTGGCATGTGAATGGTTTCCTGTGAGTTGTTCAATTCAATTCCTGTGCATATTCTTGTTACTTTTGATCACTTTTGATTTATCATGAGTGGTTGGTTTCGTGCGATGGTTCGTCCAAACGATTATTTACACATGCATTGAATTTCGTATGGTAAATTGCATACATTGAAATGTTGATTTTATGTTATGCATGATATGATTTTTGGCATTGGCATGTTATGTGTTTTCCATGTGGGAAGTGGGTTGTTAACCTATGACGTGACCCTTGAGTGACAGCACTCGGGATGCGTGCCGAGGATTGATGCTATGTGACCCACTTGGGATGGGGCTGAGACAGACTTCACCCTACAGTACTCAAGTGGCGGGGCTGAGAGTGGACACCACCTCGGTTGTTGGCTCAAATGGCGGGGTTGAGAGTGGGCACCACCCTAGGTTCCTTTGAGCGATAGCATTAATACCGATGTGTCATTGATTCCGGGGATAGTGCTGATGTGATACTCTTGGGACTAGGGTTGCTTTGGATTTTGGAATACTTTTGAGTAGGAGCGTAATGCCTAACAATGATAATGGGGTGATTCCCGAGTTTATATGTCGAGGTTATCCCTCTTAAGCAAGATTGTGTTTGCCAATGGGTCGATGTGATCGTGTCGCCTTTAGAGAGATTGCATTTTTCCCGATTAGGGCTAAGTGCTTTGTGGGATTCTCTTAGGCTGGGGCATGTCAGGATTTGTTGGTTTTATATATGATTTTACATATATTTATGAAAATGTTTTTGAACTCTCACTTAGATGATTCAGTATCTAATTTGGACTGTGTCCCTGGAATATTCAAATGTTCCAGGTGAAAGTAGTGACGCCAAGGGAAAGGATGTCGTTGAGATGTAGCTGTTATGTTTAGTTTTCATAGGTGTTTGTCTATGATTACGATGTTCAGAGCTTATGTAATATTTTGATATTTTCATGTGAAACATCGATTTGGTTATTTAACTGTAAAAGAAATTTGTTGGTTATATATCATTGAGGTTTCGATCTTGCTTCTGCTGATGTGATTGATAATACTTGTCTTAGTCTATTAATTTTTTTAAATTTTGATATGCTCAGAAGGTATAATCGAGATTGTCGGGAAATGATTATGATGAGGGTATTTATATCGAGAGACTTATGTTATGTGTATGATGTTAAAAAAAAATATTTCAAAAATCTTGAGATAATGCGCGTTCTGAGAAGACGGGCGTTAAAATATATTTGATAATTTGGAGATACTTGAACTTGAGTTTCCTTATCAGGAAAAATATTTGAGCAAATATGTCAACCATATATATGAGTCAAACCAATTAACCTTTTTGCCCTTTCTTTGGGAGGACTTTTCACTATGTTGGAGGGATCTATTCTGCTTGACTGACGTGCATGATTTCTTTTCATTATTATTATTATTTTTTATTTCCTTGATGATCAAAAAACTAAATTTATTCAAATTTTGGTCAGATCATGGTTAGAACTCATTTCTGCCTTGGTGTTATTTCCCCTGCAAACGACTGTCGACGCAATATCAATAAGATAGGAATTTGGGTGCTGGCCAAAATCAATTTTTCACTTTATTCCTTGTATGCAATTCCATGGTTCTTTTGTCTAGTATTACAGTATCAGGGTTTATTTGTGAGGCATTTGGATATATCCCTGTTGTAAGTGAAGCTTAAAAAACGACACCGTTTCTGGCAGGGGCAGGAGGGTCTTTTTGGTAACCCCTATGACTGTCCAAAACGGCAGTGTTTTGGGCCCAAGGTGGAGGGCCAAAACGGCAACCTCCCTGCAGTTTCATTTGGTGTGTTGGTTCTTGTCTTTTAGCTTGCCTATCTCTCGATCGTCCATGCTCTGCTATTTCCTTTATACGACTCAATCTCCATCGCTTTAGTCGCCTTTATATCAGCTACAGTCTCCTCAGGATCAGAAGGACGACGGCCTCCGATTATCTACTGCATTAGGGTTTGTTCTGATTATTCTTCTGTTCTCATTCTCTTAGTTTTTGGATGTTCTCTGTTTTTGCTCTATTCTCTAAGTTGTAAGCCTCTAACCTTAGATTGTGGTTATGGGGTCGAGCTAATTTTCAGAGGGTGTTTTTCTTTGTATAGTGAAATCAGAGAGTTGTTGTTTTGGTTTTGTAATCGGTGGCTCGCTGGCTGTAAATTTTTATCCCTGTAGTGCAGTGAACTCCTTTTGTCGGAGCTCAACGTGGACGTAGCCCTCTTTAATGGGTGAACCACGGTAAATCTCTTGTGTTTATATTGTGTTCATTATTTTATGCTTGTTTATGGTTCTCTGTCCATTCTTTTGTATATGTTTTTGGTCGTTGCTATTTGAGTATTAAGGGGGTTGATTATGGTTGAGCTTTCAACTCCTCCCAACAGTGGTATCAGAGCCTTTTATACTCACTGTACATTCGACTAAGTTTTTTTTGTCTCGGTTAGGGTTTATTGGTGTTGTGTTGTCTTTTTGGGATTCCTAGGGTTTACTGTAAGTCTCTCGTCGGTCTATTATTTTTACTGAGTGAGTTTGGTCAGTGTCTAGGGTTTCCTAGGGTACCTTCGTGCAAAGCGAAGATGACATCAACCCGATTTGAAATCGGTACATTCGATGGAAAAAGCGATTTCTGTAGTTGAAAGAAAAAGATGAGAGTCCTGCTCTCTCATCATAAAGTGCTTATTGCACTTGAATCCAACGAAGAGAAATGGACAGCAGAACAGCTCTCAAGAGCTGATGAGGTAAGGGAAGAAGCATTCAATCTTATTTTCTTGCATCTTGGTGATAGTGTTATACGTAAAGTAGATGGCATGAATACCCCCCTTAAACTGTGGAATAAACTTGATTCATTATACTCTGTTTTATCTGCTCCAAATTTAGTTTATTTAAAAGGTATGCTATTTAACTTTAAGATGAATGTTTCTAAATCTATGGATGAAAACATAGATGAGTTTACCAAACTTAGCTTATTGTTAAGAGGAACTGATCAAGCCCTTGGTGATACCAGTGAGGCTATGATCCTTTTAAATTCTCTGCCTGATGAATACAATGTGGTTAAACATGCTTTACAGTATATTGATATATATTGTGCCTAGCTTAGATCTTGTTATATCAAGAATTAAGGCAAGAGAATTAGAATTAAATGCATCTAAGAAACCAGCTAACATTCTGTTTGTTAAAGGTAAATCTGATAAGAGAAATAACATAGGAAACAATAACCAAACTGTAGGTTCAGGTTTTAAGGGTAAGGGTAAAAAGGGTAAGCAAAAGCCTAAATGGAAATGCTACCATTGTGGGAAAGCGGGTCACATAAAGAAATATTGTTATGACTTGCTAAAGAAATAAAAACAAGGGGGGGATGCATTGGTAGCTACAAGCAGCTCCAATAACCTAGCTGAAGTTCTTACTGTTTCTAGCTCAACTATTGATAATGAATGGATAATGGACTCGGGTTGTTCATTTCACATGTGTCCAAACATTGAGTGGTTTCAAAATTTTAGTAACAAAGAAATAAGAACTGTTTATATGGGTAACAATCAAACTTGTTGTGTTCAAGGCATGAGTGATATATCTTTGAAAATGCATGATAACAAGATTAAGATTCTTACAAATGTTAGATATGTGCCTGGGTTAAAAAGAAATCTTATATCTCTTGGAACCTTAGATGAATTAGGTTATTCTTATAAAGCAGAAAAATGGAATATACATGTCTTTAAGAATAAACAACTAATTCTCACTGGTACTAAAAAACATGGCCTATATGTTTTAAATGGTTATTCATTACCCTCTGTTAATTTTTCAACTGCATGCATGGCTAAAGCTGATAATACAGATCTCTGGCACTTGAGACTTGGTCACATGAGCCAGAAAGGTCTAAAGGCTCTATCAAACCAAGGTTACCTTAGTTCAGTGCCTACATATCCTTTGAACTTTTGTGAGTTATGTATCCTAAGCAAGCAACACAGGATGAGTTTCCATTCAGGAACTCACTTGGCGAAGGTATGCTTAGAGTATGTGCATGCTGATCTGTGGGGTCCCTCTCAAAAGCCTACTATCGGTGGGAACAAATATTTTCTATCCATTGTGGATGATTTTACAAGGAATGTTTGGGTTTTTCCTCTTAGAACTAAGGATCAGACTTTAGACAAATTTAAAACTTGGAAAGCCTTAGTAGAAAACCAATCAGACAAAAGGGTTAAAACCCTAAGAACTGACAATGGCTTAGAGTTCTGTAATAGAGACTTTGATGAGTTTTGTGACTCACATGGCATTGTTAGGCATAAAACCGTGAGGAATACACCCCAACAAAATGGGGTGGCTGAGAGAATGAACAGGATCTTGTTAGAAAAGGTTAGATGCCTCCTCTTTACAGTTAGCTTACCTAAAACCTTTTGGGGAGAGGCTCTCTCCACTGATGCCCATTTGATAAATCGTAGCCCTTCCACTGTTTTGAACTTCAAGTGTCTAGAAGAAAAATGGACAGGCAGAAAATTAAATCTCAATTATCTTAAGGTTTTTGGTTGAGGCATATGCCCACCAATCAGTGGGAAAATTGGATCCTAGATCCATAAAATGTGTTTTTGTGGGGTACCAAGATGGAACAAAAGGATATAGATTGTGGGATAGGAGTTTAGGTGGAGTCAAGATAATAATTAGCAGAGATGTTATATTTAATGAATCTATCTTCCCTTGTAAATCAGAAAATT